>NW_024508100.1:16913231-17208620 GCF_017590135.1 Pyrgilauda ruficollis | reverse complement strand
GGGGGATGGCATGCAGTTGTTTGAGCACAATTCTGTACTTTCTGAGAAAGGCAGTGTGAGTGGATGGGCCAGGGATATTATTTTTTTTGATAAGTAAATCTTTAAAGGCTTTATTTTACATATGTGATAAATTATTTGATATTATGAGATGTAATAGTAAATGAGTAAATCATTACTTGTACTAACTATAGTAAATGGATAAGTTTTATGTGCAAATCAGGCTGCTTAAGGTCATTTCTGTCTACCATCCCCAGATATATCCATTTAAAATACTTAAACTTATTTTTGATTAAAAAAATCATGGTAAAATTATAAAAAGAATATTATTACTTTCAAGGTGATATATTATTGTTAGCAGTGTTCTGGAAATGGCATTGGTAGCAATATGAGAATTAAAATAAACCTTTCTGATGGGTACAAAGAAAGTTTTCAGTAAGATTTAATTTTTAAAAGCGAATGCATTTCTATTACCAAAGCTCCACTGGCTTTACCTGAGCTGAAGCATATTGACATAGGTGTCCTATATTTGTGTAAAACTCCTTATTGCAATTTAAGACTGAAAATGAACTTTGAATAATCTAGTGTTAGGATGACACTACTCAAGAGAGTAGAGCCATCTACTCAAATTATGCTTCTTCATAACTTCATGAATTCACAAGCTATGTCATGGCCTTACAATTATAAACAACTCAATGTTATTTTCAAACTTAATTTGACTTTTATTTAATGGCAGTAACAAAATGAATATCAGGTTCAAGGAAAAGAGCTTTCAACTGGAGCGTTGTGTAGGAAAATGTGAGCTCTAAAAACAGTTTCTGTTATTAGTAAGGAAGTAGACTTCACTGTCAAGTCTTTCATGCATTATGTGAGCATGTTTTGATTTATTTGATATTATCAGTTACCAAAAAGCAAAGTTAAGCTTTGTTTTGCTAATAAAACCTTTTGGGTGTTGTTCAAGGGCTGTTGTTGCTCTGAGATTCTTGGACTTTGACACTCAAACACACTTCTAACATCCTGGATGTTCCTGTCTGAAGCCTGGCAGCTGTGGTTGAGTCCATGGCAGCCTGTGGCTACTGCACAGGTTTTGTCCAGCAGGAAGCTGGAGGAATGCAGCATACTGTGGGTAGCTGGAAAGATTCCTCTTGTCTTGTTTTGGCAACTTAATATTTGTTGGCCAGCAGATTACTGCTTCTCAAAATGCAAGCAAACACAAGGTACACAGTAACGTGTTTAGTCTAAGGCCTGTATCCTGAGCACTTTACTGCAGAGTCCTGCATAGACAGCTGCATCCAAATAATTTTCATTTGGTTTTAAGTCAGAAGTTTACAGATCCTCTTTAATTTGTTAGGTATGTATTGAAGCACAATCTTCAGCAATGGGGATAGAATTAATTCATTGCTTCGTGTTCTTGCTTGATAGAAAATTGTGGCCTAATGAAGCTGTTACATTGATTTAGAGTGTTTGATTCTTGCCACAGTCTTTTGTTTAAATATCTGCAAAAAAAGAGATCTGTGTGTTTGCAATATTCTCCTCAGTGAAGAGATGCGCTTTTTCTTCCCCTTAGGATATGTTGTAGGCTTACTTGCGCAGATGATAATTAAAAAAAAAAAAATTGTGACTAGACAAAGACTTATTAGATACAGGTTGGTTTAGAATTTTATCTTGTGGAAGTAAGGAATTGAGGGAACAGTTACAAAACTTGAGCCTGAATGGAGACTTAAAGTAATATTACCTTTTCACGGTCTAACAATTACTGTGTAATCAAATCTGGAGATGCTCAAAATAACCCCCATAGGATTAATTTCTGTATCATCAGGATTACACTTACATAATAATTATTTCATAGGAAAAACACATTCACCTCAAAATGAGAAATGAGTTAATGTATTACTGAAGCTTCCTGAAATGAATGCCTGACTCAGTAAATTCATTTTGTGTTTGAACATTTAATCCATCTAAAGATTTTCTGATAGTGTTCCAGAAGTTAGCAAGTAATGGAAAATGGATTCATTTATTTTTTCATTTTTTGGCTTTGAGCTGATTTGCAATAAGTGATTTAAAAAAAAATAAGAGAAGAAATGTAAGTTTGTGTAACTTTGCCGATTACCACCATTACTGTGATAACTTTCACATTTGGCCAAAATAATCCTCTTCTGTAAATGCAGAGTCACAAGACTTTAGCTGTGTGGAGTAAAACACATGTCTCAAAGGGCATGCCGTTGCCAAACTCCCAGAGGGAAAAGAAGTGTGGTCTGTTGATGGGGTGTGTCTGCTCATCCAGCTCTGCAGGAGAGCAGGAACATCATGCGCAGAAAAAGAATCTGAAAGCAGAGATGTGAGGTGAGCAGATTAAAATGTAAGCTTGCACTCTTAGCTTGAGGTCACTGTTGTTACCTCGCGCTTACATTGGCATGGTCTGCGCACTGACCTTTAATCTGGTTTTATCTTGGAGCCAACTGGCTGCCTTAGCAATATTGCACAGCAAAAGAAAGTGGGGAGACTGGCTTCTCACACTCCATTCCTATGGCAATTTGAAAAACTGGCATTTGCAGTTCAGAGAAAAAGATTAGAAGTTACCTGGGAAGTAAAACTGTGGAGAAATTCAATAATAGCATTTGTTTTTCTTCTACTCTCAAGTTCACTCGGCTTCCAAAATATTCCTCAGAGAATGTTGAGAAAATGTTTCTGTAACCTTTTGTAAGTGTGTTAACTTTTAGGATTAATCATCTGACAGTGGAAAATACTGAAATATTTTGTTGAAAAAAAAAAACACAACACCACCCCACACAGTAACAAAATGTCTTAAGTAATCTTGAGTATTAGATTAGCTGGAAGAAATCCAGGTGACTTCTTGGAGTTACCTGTTGCTAACAGCAATCATAATTTTGTGTTTTGCTGTGCCAGTTGAACTTTCTGTCTCAGCATGGGCAGAGTTAATGATAAAATGTTCTCTTCTTTTTGTTTTCAGAGATTAGAAAATACCGATTAAACTGCTTTATGCTGTGCAACCCCTGATGAACCCATAATTGTGTCCCTGTTCTAGCAAAATATACAAACACAGTCTTGTGGAAAAAGCAATACATTTTTTGCTGAGAAAGACAGAGCAATACCCTAGGGTGCCAAGTTTGAATGCTCCAGTGCTAATTGAGACAGTCATGCAGATCTGGAAAGAGTTAGAGATAAGATTGTGCCTTTCCATCACTGCCATTAAACAGAGGCTATTTTTGGGCTTTGTAATCAAGTCATCAAATCTGTGTATCTAGAAGAGGACTGAAATTTGTCCTCTGAAATTAGAAATTCTTAAGAATTATCGTTCTTTTGAACATGCAATTCTCTGCTTAATGTTAGGATATTTCTAGTCTTTAGGGAACATTGTGATTCCAAATACTCACATAATTCTTCTAGTTTAAATTTTGTTATCCAAGAGGAGGTGACAAAGATGATTAAGGGACTGAAGCATCTCTCATATGAGAAAAGGCTGAGGGAGTCAGGCCTCTTCAGCCTCCAGAAGAAACAACTGAGAAGGAACCCCATCAATGTCTGTCAGTACCTGAAGGGAGGGAGGCAGAAGGATGGAGCCAGAGTCTTGTGGTGCCAAGCGATAAGACGAGGAACAAAGGGCAGAAAGTGATGCACAGGAGGATCCACCTGAAAATGAGGAGGAACTTCTTTACTGTGGGGGTGACCAAGCACTGGAACAGATTGGCCAGAGAGGCTGTGGAGTCTCCTTCACTGGAGATATTCAAGAACCATCTGGACACAATCCTGTGCCATGTGCTCTGGGATAACCCTGTTTGAGCAGGGGATTGGATCAGATGACCCACCGTGATCCCTTGCAATCTGGCTCATTCTGTGAACAGGAAAGGGAAAACAAGAATTAGAACTCCTATCTTAAACAAGTGTGGGGTTTTTTGGTGTTTTTTCCACTTTTGTCTAACTCTCTGGAGAATGCCTTAGAGGTGTATCTTATAGAAGAATCTGCTCAGAGAACTAAACAGGGATGATTTTTAGTACCTTCTAAGTGAATAGAATATTGGTTAAGGACCACTATAGCACAGATGGCTTTATTCAATTGTATAAGGGAGCAAAGTGAGCATTCTTAAAATATTTACTTCTTTTAACATGACTTAGCAATGACATCTGTTCAAAGGCTCTTTTGAAAAAGGCAGGTCAATGAATCACTGTGAAATTCCAAATTTAACTTTGCTATTTTGGTTTGTTATGATTGGCTCATGTTGCTTTTCTGGGCATATATGGGCTATTCTCTTCAGTGTGAGAAGTGATTAGTATTCTGAGCTACAACAACAGCATCTCATTAAAATCATTAGATATCTTTGAATCTACTGGCAATGCCTTAACTTCTGACTTGCCAGTTGTGACTCAATTTTTGCTATGGTGTAGAAAGTTTTATGCTGGGAAGTTTTTGTTCCTTGTTGAACTCCAGAGAGTTGAAGTATTATGTGACTGCAGGAAAAGTGCTGTGTGAAGACTGAGCCAATGATGCTTTCAGCATCTGTATTTCCCTCAGCTGTTATCTGATGTGTAGTGGCTGGTTGGGATGCATGGAGTACCAGCTGTTGAATTGCTGGAGCACAGGCGCTTATCCACTGCTCCCAGCTGTGTGCTTGAGAACCTAATACCACTTATTCCAGGGATCACACTTATGCAGCCTTGTCCAACTACTGAGAAAATTTTAATGTAACTTGTTTTTTTTGCAGGCAAAATTGTTTGTTGTATAAACCACCTCACCATTTGCATAACAGCTTCACCATTAGGTATCAGGAAATGACTGTGTGGGTGTTGTGTAGTTTGGATCTTATATTTTTAGAGGAAATCATTGCTGCAAAGTACTGAGGAATTGTCAGTATCTATCTTGTGGAAAGCAAGCATGAGTAAAAATAATCACCACCTGCAAGGTCTTTTTAACTTGCTGTTTAAAAGCCATAGGTTACTTATTTCAACATTAACAAGAATATAATGAAAGACTAAATGAAAGCTAACTCGTAAGGAAAGCAAGCTCTATGGTCTGATTTCAGAGTGTGATTATGTCTCACATGTGCTGTTCTTTGAAGGATTATGGAAAAGGTGTTGTGCATTCTCAGGAAAGTCTAACCCTGTGGCCTGTTCTTTACTTAAATTGCAGCTGTTTGATTTCTTTATGGACCAAAATGGTCTTTCAACTTACCTGTCAGTTGCAGAATTATAGAATAATTTAGTTTGAAAAGGAGCTGTGGAAGTTGCTTTGAACCCTGTCTAAACAACAGGAGGTTGGAGATGCTCAAAATTTAGCTGGACAGTCTGGGGTTTGTCCGAATGAATTTTGATTGCTTCCAGGAATAGCTTTTCCACACTCTCTCTGGGTAACCTATCCCAAGACTTGACCACTGCCATGGGGAAATTTCTGTACCTAAACAGAATGTCTGTTTTTGTAACCTTCTTGCTTCTGTGCGCTTTGCAGAGGAGTCTGGGTCCATCTTCTCTGTCGGCTACCATTACGTGACTGCTATCTAATCTCATTTCAAAAATGAATAAATAAACCTACATAAGGCAGCTTACAAAAAAAAAAAACAAACCCAAACCCTGAAAATCCACATAGCACAAGATGGACCTAAGATAGGCAGCATCTTAGCTTTTAGAATGGCCCTACTTGTGCACGGGCAAACTCTTTTGCATCTAAAGGCATGTGCTGGTTCTACTGCTATATTTACTAGTGAGTAGGACAAAAAAAAATTTTCTAAAATGTCTGGTAATCACTAAGTTAACCTGGATATAAATTAATAAATAAATTATAATGCTTACAGAAGGCAGAATAATCTATAAGTCTTATTGTGTAGAAATATGCCCAAGTAGTTTTTTTCTTTTTGGTAAAAACCCCAGCATACTTAATTTTAGAATGTACTTAAACCTCACTGCTGGTGCAAACAGTAGAACTGGGTTGTTATGTTGGAAGTGGAGCTCAAAATAGTTTAGAGATGGTAAAATCCGTCTTTGGAAATTGTCTGTAATATTTGAAACAGTTAGTTATATCCTTTTAGTTTTCCTTGACAGCACAAGGTTCTGTTGCTTCTCAGACTCTGTAAGAGGTGTAAAGAAGTAAATCTAGGCTGTTTGAACGTCTATGAAGCCAAAGTGTAATGAACGTGTACTGTGTTTCACTCTTTCGGTTTGCACTTTGAATAATCTTATTTCACAGAACAGATACTGTATGTCAAGCCAAGTTTTATCATATCTTAGAGCCCTCAGGACTTCAATGACTTCAGCTACTGTAATTTTCTTTCTGTTCCTTATTCTTTACTTGAGTTCTTGATTCATGTTATGAATCAATCATGTTGCTCTTATATTTATTATAGATGGGATAGTCTGGGAGAGTCATGCTCAGCAATGTAGCTATCCCTCCTAATTTTCTTAAATTTGCTTTGAGAATTATTTTGCTTACAAGTAGATGCTTTTTCTTTCATATTTGTTTGATTTAGTCACTTACTAATATGTAATCATTTTCATGATCAATATAAAGAACAGTATGTCTTGTTTTATAACAAATTTTTACTTGACTTTTATGACAGATTCCTCTGGTTGTTCTCCTAATTGAAACTCCTTTTCACAGTTGCTCTGTAAACTGTAAGCAAGATGTTGCTGAGAGCTGAGACAGTTTCTGCTGTAACAAACTGCATCTTTAAATTATATCATATTTAAAATGCAAATACGTGAACCTGTTCTAGGTGGAACCTTTTGAACATGTCCGCTGCTTGTATCAGCACTGGAACTTGTAACAGTAAAATATTAACCTCTCGGATTCGTGGTACTTGGACCTTGCTGTGTGTTAGCTCATGCCTGGATTCTTGTCCAGTGTGCTTGAGACCTTGTAATGACATTGGCAAGAAACAAAAAATAAGATTTAATGAGGTTTCTATAAAAGTTCTTTTGTGTTCCTAAAAAAAAGTGTCTTTTGTGTCTGAAAGCCTACAAAATATGTGCCTTTTAGGCAGAACATAAACATAATGTGAGGGATGGAAAGGGAAAACTGTAGAGGAAAGAAAGAGAAGAATAGTTTCTTCTGAACCTGAAATTTTTCAGTAGAAATGCCACAGATTTGAAAAGCAAAAAGGAAGACTGACTTTCAGGAGTGGAACAGCCAAACATAAAATAATAATTACTTGAAACTTCATAGCTATGACCATGAATAAATGGTAATTAATAAGGATACTGGGAAGCATCTGATGTGAAGGTCAGGCTGACTTATGCTGTGCTATAATCAATGTATAAGTAATTATATTGCTCTTTCTAATTTCTGTAGATAGGACTGAGCTGTGAAAATCTAGGCTTTTAAAAATATGTTGGAATGTGCTATGTTGTTGAAAGTAAAAAGTGCCATGAAAAAGAGTAAGAGACCAGATACAGGATACAGAACAGGAACAGGAGATAGACAAAGACACAGATGCATTCCTCAGTGTTGAAAACTTAATAAAAAACCAGGTGTAGAAACCATTAGTTGAGGAAATCTGTGCTGTCTTGCTACCACCTTTCACTGTCATGCTGGAGACACTTACCCACGAAGTCAGGATATGTTCTGCCAAGACTCTGCTTCTGCAGTTCATCAGTTTTCTCCTGCAAAAGATATGAACCTCCTGTGGCTTTAAAACAGCTAGGAAGCAAGTCTTGCACACACTCTACAAAACTCCTGCCACGTGAAGTGCTAGCAGGGGGATAGCTGTGAAATTGAAGCTGACAACAGAAGCTCTGTGGTAGGACAAGCTGTGTCATTAGTGCTCTGCAAACCTTTTCAAAGTGAGGCACAAAGAGGGAAGTGGAATTGGTAATACTGAGGCTGGGTGCTCTTAATGAAATGGTGAAAGACCAATATAAAGTTTTATGAAGTCCTATTTATAACTCTACATATAACAAAGAGAAGATGCTTTTTCCTTTTGAATTTCAGCCCAATATGTTGCTCTAACAGATCAAAGCTGTTTGAGTTTACACTATAGGGATAATCCTTTTACAAGAGATCTACTGTGACATCAGGCAGTATTTGTTTGTGTGATGTGAGCTGTGGCAGTAGTTTTCTGACAACTTCTTCAGTTTTTTTTTTTGTTTTCTTATGTTCCAGTGGTTACAGGATGTGACTGTAGGCATGTGATGTAGATTTTGCTGTCTCTGTAGCCAGGAGCGATGTTATACAATGCCTTTGCACAAACATGTAATCTATAACATCAGCAATGCTGCCATGGAATGTCAATGCTCTCCTCCTGTGTCCATTGCTAATGGCCTAAAGCATTGTAGAGAAGAAAACCCAAAATATGATTGCTGTTGTTTGAAATAGGAATGTTTCAAGTGTCAGTTTCTTCTGAAGGCTGATCAATCTCTATTAATGAACTTGTCTTAGGATCAAATTTCCCTTGCTGGAGAGTTGTTCCTTCTCAGCTCATGGATATGCTCTTGGCTGCCCCCAGCAGAACCAGTGGCACTCGGCCCCTCTCCTGTGTGTGGCTCAGGCACCATGCAGTATTCTCTTAGCCCGTATAAAAGATCACAAAGCCTAGCCCTGCCCAAAAAGACACTGATGGTCCATGTTCCACCAATTTTTCTTGCTTTCTCTGTCCAAACCTGCCATGCTGCATAAAGCCATAAGCTCAAAGAAATAAAAAGTGAAAAAAGGGTTATAGCTCTACATTTCTTGGTCTCTTAAAAGGCACTGAAGTGAAAGTACCTGAAGAGCTGTAAAGGCTCTCTTGTTTAAGTTGTCTGGCTTTCAGCACAGTAACAGATTTGTTGTTCTAATATTGTAAGCTCAAAATTACAATGTTTTTTCATTTAACATTACTGCATGCTGGGAGGAGGAAGATCAGGTCTCGACACCTGCTGCTTTCATGTCTTGTTAGGGGACAGTCACTTCATGGAAAACTTCATGCCAGGTACTTAAATAGCAACCAGTTTCTTGCATTTCTTTTTTAAAAAAGTCAAGCATAATAAATGCCTGTTCACTGTAAACTAATGTGAGAAGGAATGTCCATTTCTTTAGGGTAATTTTGCTCTTATTTATTTAGTTGTGAAGTGGTACTGTCTCCTTCTGCACATAAGTTATCTACTTGAAAATTTCATTAGGATTATGGCCATTTCCCATGATTTTCAGAGGTGTCTCAGACCTTATCAGGAAGAGGGTTCACAGGTAAATGAATAGTTCTAATGGTTTTACTGACATTTCTTACAAACAGCTGGTAGCCTCATGATACTACTGAGGGGTTATGAGGTGGTAAACAGGTTTCAGCTGGGATTGAGTTAATTTTCTTCACAGTAGCTACTACATGGATATGTGCTGAATGTAGGGTTGATTATATAGAGATTTTTGTTATTGCTGGGCAGGACTTACACAGAGCCAAGATATTTTCTGCTTTTCATAATGATGTGCTACAAGTTGGGTGTGTGTGGGAGACTGGGGGTAGACACATCCAGGACAGGTGACATGAATTGACCAAAGGAATATTCCAGACCATAAGGGATCATGTTCAGCGTATAAACTGGGGAGAAGAAGGAGCAATGGCGGGGAGGGGATGTTTGGCACGTTGGTGTTGGCATTCCCAAGTCACAGCTACCTATGATGGGGCCCTACTGTCTTGGGGATGTCTGAACTCCTGTCTGCCCATGGGGAATCAATTAACTCCTTGTTTTGCTTTGCTTGTGTGTGGGTTTTCCTTTCCCTATTAAACTTTCTTTATATCAACCTATGAATATTTTACCTTTTACCCTTTGGATTCTCTCTCTGATCCTGCAGGTGGGGGAGTGAGGGAGCAGCCCTGTGGGGCTTGGTGTTCAGTGGGGTTAAACCGTGACTGGCGGGCAGCTTATGCATGGCAGACACTCATTTTGATGATGCAAGATCAACCATGAAAATATGTTTTACATATCTCCATAAGAAATAGTATGTCTCACTCAAGTGTTTGGATGTGTCCAAGTTGCAGATCAGCTGTGTTGGAGAAGATGCACAAGGGTCATTGAGTCCAGCTCCTGGCCCTGCAGAGAAGCATCTGTAAGGGTCACACCATGTGCCTGAGAGTGTTGTCCAAATGCTTCTGGAACTCTGTCAGGCTTGCGCTGTGACCACTGCCCTGGGGAGCCTGTTCCAGTGCCCAACAACCCTCTGAATGAAGAACCTTCTTCTAATATCCAACTTCAATCTCCCCTGACGAAACTTCAGGCCATTCACTCAGGTTCTATCCAGAGAGAAGTGGAATATATAGCTATAAATGAATTTAAATTGCATCTCTTACAAGTTTAGATTTGGAGTAGCTCTGTTACTTGTTTTTCTTTGAAAACAAGGTTAGATATCTGTATTGAATCTGTGTTCTTGATGAAGACATCTTTAAAAGTGGTCCAATGGCTGCAGAAAACTTATGCAGAAAAGAAACGCTTTATTTTGTATTGACTCTGCTCACAGCATTAACTTAGCTGCTGATTTGAAATATCAATGATTTCTGAGTATAAACAATTTTTAGGTGTGTTGTGAGACTGTCCAAATTACAGTCTTACAAGGGAAGGAAAACATTTAGAAACTATTTCTGTAAGGAAATGTGATGTGCAATGCTGTTGATGTTCAGTCATGCCATTACAGTTGGTTTCATAGCAAAATCTCTATGATACATGAGAACAACTTTAAATAAGGTCTCAGCAGCTCTTCTGAGCCAAAAGCCAGGAGTAGTAAAGCAATAGCACTTATTTTTAGTCAGGAAGAGAACTAGAAACAGAAAACTTTTCTTAATCAGAATGTGATGCAAGAGATAATGGAATCCTCTTTTTGGAACATACTCTTTGGTTTGTATTACATTTCAATGGGCTGTCCTTTCAGGAAGGAGAAGGAGCCTACTCTCATGGGGTCCTCTCTAGGGAACTTGTGGGAGGACTGAGGTAATTCACACTACTTATTCCTCCTGAGATTAAACAGGAAGGTGGCTTCCAACTATTAATTAGGAAGTTCATAGAGAATTCATAGATTTGCCAAAACAATAGACTTAATCACAGGATTTTAATTTATAATGGGACTATTTCAACATTTGTTCTAAGTTGTCAGTTGAGTAACACTTCAGAAAACTCTGCTGCAGTGACAGCAGGCACTGAATTTGCTGCAGCAAAGAAATCTATTCTGAATTACTCTACAGGTTTGCTCTTGGTGTTGGTTGTGGGAGTAGCTGTGGGCATTTACAATGCAAATAAGGAAGGACATCTTTCACTTTAGTCTTAGACATAAGCAGCTTTCATATTGGAAGACTGAAAAAAACCATAATAGCCTATACATTGTAGTCCAAGACTGTATCTTCTCACTGATCACCTGATTGTTTACTGCTGTATTTTATTCAGTAGAATAAAACACAATAGTCTAAAGGCACTGTCTACCCTTTATTGAAGGAACATTTGCCCATTTCTCTTAATATTTCTGAAACATTACCTGGTCTGAGTTTTAAAAAGAATCTACCTCTGCAGTTGGGAATGTAATTTGGTTTATCTAGTGTTTTATTGACTGTATAAGAGCTGTTTGGCTCTTATAAAAAAGTTAATCACTATACAATGCAAAAAAAAAAAAAAAAGGAAATAATTTAGATGTGATGGCCTTGAAACACACGTTGTATCTTTAATCTGAACAGAAGTGGGAAATCATCTCTGGTTTTGAGAACTTCACTACCAGTTATGGAAGTGAGCTTTAAAACAATTTAGGTAAATTGCAAATCAGTTTTTAGACAGGATAAGCACCATTTCAGAAGTACATCTTCTAAAGTGATTTATATATTGGCAAAGTAATGACTGCACAGAAAAGGTGAGAACTGCATCATTTGCACAGGACATGAGGATGGAGCAGAGATTTTGAGAAGCTAGTTACAAGGAGAAGCTCTGGCAGAATGGAAAAATCTAAATTTTCTCTGTAGGTCTTCAGGATACTGTCAGGTCAACACTGGGGTTGAAGAATTGTGACTTTTATTAAGATTGACCAAAAGTAGATCTCAGGAGGGTTTTGAATGAGAGTGCGTGTGTGGGGGAGGGGGATGGCATATTGGAGTGTGAAGGTTTTTTCTTTTTTTTAGCAGAGTGGGCAGCATGGAGGGAGTGTGAAAAAGTAGAAGGAGAAGGAGACAAATGGGCGTTTCTGACTAAGTTGTTGTGACAAGAAGTGAGGTCCAAGGGCTAATTTAGGATGGTAAACCTTTAAGACCAGACCTGATCTGATATGGAAGCGTGGAGGAAAGTACTGGAGAGGTTTGAAGGAAGGATGTGACTTGAATAAAGAGAGAGATTGAACAGATGTTTATTAGAGTTTCCAGAAAGCAGTGCTGTGAGAACTGACAGTTTTAAGGTCTTGAGTGTGAGTGAGTGCTAGAAGCCATTGGACAAAGAAAACTTATCTGTCCTTCATGCTGATAAAAGTTTAGTGAATGAGATGTGAATGAAAGCATGGGGCTTTGTAGTGCTGCAAAATGAATAATGATGACAATAGAGGGTTTTTCAAAAAGAATGGAAAAATGCTGATGTGAGAGGGAAAAAAGTATATTTTGTTTTGTCTTGCTTCCATTCATTCAGGACACATGCTAGCTGACAAAGGAGAGAGCAGATAAATGAATAGGTGCAAAGGCATGAAAAATCTAAGGAGTAAAGCAGATGGGAGACTGTCAAATAAGAACACAGTAGGTGAGAAGCAGCAGACTTGCAAGTTCTTAGGACAAGATACAGCAAAAACTGAATTTCAAATATTTTGCTGCCCAGCAGCCATTCTCACCTATGTGTTTTCACATCACAGTCCAGGCTGGCTTTTCCTTGCCTTATGTTATATGTGCTATTGTAAATACTTAACTCTCATGCATGGGAGAAATGAATGTCTTGTGTTGTATTAAGATAAATACTTTGCTTGAAATGCAATTTGATTAAACTAATTAAAACAAAGCTGTTAAAACACTGAAGACCTGAAAAAATGTATTTTGAGTTATAAAAATCTGTAGTTAAATTCTGGCCTCATGGGCTTGTATTTCTCTGGAGCAATGGAAATTTGTCCTCCAACTTAGTTTTTGCTAGGTCAGTATTTTCTTTCCATGGAGCAATATCCAGGCTATTGAGACCTTTTGAACCAGGGGAGTTGCACAGAGGTCCTGTTTAGAGGTCTTGTTCTTCCTCTGGTATCTGCACCAGGACTGTGTTGTCTTGGCTTCTTGTGGTACTTGTGACCAGGCACATGCTGTCAGTGGCCCTACTTCAGAGCTGCTGGTATTTAATTGGGTTCTTTTTAAGGGGATCAGCTCAAGCTAGGGGGAAGAAGTTCAGTAATGTTGATATCTGGACATTTTATTTCTGCACTTGAAGGATCCTCTCTGTCAAGACAGGGATTGGTATCAGAAATTGTATCACGAATGTCAGCCAAGTGATTTGCTTCAGTCTCAAACTTTCAAGCAACTCAGAAGCACATCTAAAACCCTAAAGGACCATATAACAGTAGTATTTAACACAGCCCTGTAGCAATTATTACGTAGCACTTTCTTGAAGCAGAGCTGGCTTCAATATAAATAAACACTGAAGATTTCCTGGAAGAAAAATCATATATGAAGATGGAAGGACCTGAGCATGCTCCAACTAAGTCAATTATGAATTTAGATAATGTTGTAGTTTCTTTTTTCCCCTTCTACTTAATTATGTGTATTTCACAATTCAGGTTTTACATACTCTTTTCCCACTCAATTTTGTTGTTAAAAATCTACAAAGTTAAAAATAGGCTGCCTTTTAAACTGTTTTCTTCAGTGAGGCACTTCTGCCATTTAATTTAAACACAAAAAGCTGTATGTTTGTCGTTCCATTTCTTGACATAAAGCTGATGCAATTTTAAATTATGGTTTAAATGGAAAAGGACTGAAGGCAGTCAAACATATCTGTCTCCATTTTCTGCAGAAACAACAAACCTACCAAAGGTTTTTAGCAAGCCTCAAGCAATGCCTGTTATAAGATTATGTACCATAATACTCCATTAAAAAGCATTTTAAAATGGTGTTAGTAAACCATTAAATCTTCTTAGACAGTTTCATTTTAACTTTTGTGTATAAGGGCTTTTAAGGTGGACTTAAAGGCTGGCAAAAAGTTTGCAAGGCAGTGTGAAAATTTGATGCTGCCTTGATAATCCTGAGCCATAGTGGCACTTGCAGTTGGATAGGGGCCAGGAAAGGCCTGCAGCTGTGTCCTGTGCAAAAAATGGCTGTAACAATTCCCAGGCCATTGTTCATTGTTGGACACTGTGTGGAGAGCAGTGAGGAATTTGTGCCTTCTGCTTTGTAAATCAATGAAAGTTTGACATCCTTAGTAACAGCTTTCTACATGTAATTCACTCATATATACCCTGTCTTATTTGGAAGAATTACTGGTGGAAAAGAGACATCTAAAACATCTGTTCTCTCTGAGTAGGATTACAAGATGCTTTGTCAAATGGCATCTGAGAGAGTGCTGTGGTACACACACATCAGCTTTTGAATTTGGTAGGGATCACTGGCATGCTGCAGAAAAGCCACTCAGCAGATGGTAAATGAAAACAGCTTCTGTCCCTAACAAGGTGGGATGACTTTAATTCACTGAATTGAATGTAACAAAAAATATTTGTTAGTTATCCAACCTGACTTAATATTTTGTAATAGCAGAGTTTGCATTTTTGGGCAGAATTTGTGTATCTTAATTTGTTTCTTTTGTTTTCTGCTTGTTCCCATGGTTTTGGCTAGTTGCATAGAAGACTTACAACAGGTTTTTTTTTTGTTGTTTTTTTTTTTTTTTTCTTGTTTATTTTGCAGACAATGGGGTTTGATAAGTTTTCATGGGGATTTGAATTACCCATGTAAATGTTTGACAATGGACAGGAGGGAGACTATTCTTCCATTTGCTTGATGGAAGTCTTATGCTTGATTTTAATTTAGGTAGGTTTTTTTTTTTTTTTTTTTACATGATTTTTGTTTACCACAGTCAACAGTTCACTTATATAACCACTGCTGTCAGTTTTTGAGGGCTGCTGTTTTTCATTTGTGTCTAAGTACTTGAATGAAATGTCAAGGTTTGGAAACTTAGGTGTAGGTCTCCTACGCTTCTAGAAATACTCTTGTCATTTTGCTATGAAAAGGTAATGAGAAGTCATAGAAGAATAATAATCCAGTTGTGGGGGACATTTGCATGCTTTAGGACAGCTGGGAACAGGAGATGTGAAGTTTTATTAGCGATTCTGTGTACTTTTCTTCTCTTTGAAACTTGACCCTATATAGCCCTTTTATGAAAAATGTGTGAAAAGCCAGAAGCCATCAGTCAGTTCTCCTTGAAGTCCCTTGAAAAATTGGAACCTGTATTTTTAGAATAAGGGGTCCCAACTTTTTCCTTGTGTGGAAAATACTTCCAAATAACACTTAAATTTCCTTGCACCTGCATAGGTGTGTTTTTTTTTTTTTTTGTTTTTTTTTTTTTTTAAATATTGAATCATAAATATCTGGGATGAAAGTCAAGCACCTGTCGGTGGTAGGTGCTTAATTTATATACATTTCTTAAAAATTACATTCTGGTATGAAGAAAAAACTTGGGAAGAGAGAAACTTTTCCTGTCTAGAACACCAGCTCTCTCAGGCACAGCAGAACAGCTGTTGTGAGACTCTGCTGGAGGTGCTGAGTGGGCTGTGGTGCCATGCAGTAACCTATAAGCAGGGAAACATGTTGTGAATAAAAATAAATATAAATGTCAATGATGATGAATTAAGGTTTGTTTGCAGACCACATGGGAATGTTTGTTTATATATATATATTTTTAATACATATATATAAAAACACTTTCATATGGAGAGGAAAGTTCAGTGCAAAAGGGAATATGAAGAACAATCAAGAATTGTAGAAAGGCCTTTAAGTTATTAATATGGAAATATGATTGAGAACTATAAAGTGTTTAGATTACTCAGCCAAAGGAAGAAGCCATAAAATCATAAGATGATTTGATTGGGAGGGACCTTTAAAGATCCTTTTGTTCAACACCTTTGCAATAAGCAAGGAAACTTTCCACTTAGACCAGGTTGCTCTAAGCCACATCCAACTTGACCTTGGCCATTTCCAAGAATGGGGCATGCACAGTTTCACTGGGCAGCCACCACCTTCATAAAGGATTTCTTCCTTATATCTCCCCTCCTTTTACTTTAAAATTGGTGCCCTTGTTCTGTAACTACAGAACCTTGTAAAGAGTCTTGCTTCACCTTACACACCCTCTACTTATTCAAGTTCTGTAATAATGTCTCCCTGGTGTCTGCTCTTCTCCAGGCTGAGCAGTCCCACGCTGAATCTGGACTCATAGGAGAGGCCCTCCAGCCCTTTGACCATTTCTGGGACCCTCCTCTGGACCCACTCTGCCAGGTCCATGTCTTTCTTGTGGATCTTAAAGTTGTAAGCAGTATTCCATGTGGACTCAGAGCAGAGCAGAGGGGAAGAAACACCTCCCTCAAACTTTGGCCATGCTTTTTTTTTAATGCAGCCCAGCACACAATTGATTTTCTGGGCTATGAGTGTGCATTGTTGGCTCACGTCCAATTTCTCATAGAAGTTAAGGAGTATCAATTGTTCTTCCCTTTCCCAGAAATGTAGTCACTCTGGTATCTGGAGTGAATTTCTTTGTTACTAACCAGCAGCTCATTACTTGGAAATAATAATAATATAGTAGTGAGGACTATAGGTGTTAATAAATGAGCAAGACCAAAAGTCAGTCTAAATTTTAGCAGGCTATCTTTGATACAAATAGCATTAAGAGTATAAAGTTTGTAAATTGATATTTCAGTGAGAAATTATGCTCTGTGAAGTTTTATGATGGCTTTCCTTTGTTAGTCAAGAACTAGAAAAAGTGATCGCCTTGCAGATTCTCTGTCTTATAAGCACAGATCTTAAGAGTAATTTCAAATCCCAGATATATTGATCATATTTTCAACTGTTGGGAAGTGACATGGCTCTGCCTTCAGTGATATGATGTTCAACTAGAAGAGTAAAAAATCTTACCCTTTAGTCTGGAGTAACCTTTAGCACATATGCTTCATTGCACTTTTGGGACAAATGCTTTTATTTACAGTTACAGTTTGTAACCAAGAGAATGAATGGAATAATCATGCTAAGTATAAATATCCTTAGTTACTTATCCTGGCAATTTTCCATGAGATAAGTCATCTATGGAGACACAGAAAGTAGTGCAAAGTAGTGTTGAATGAAGTAAGTGAAACATGAGATGTTTTTGCAGCAGATTAAGTCAGTTTTCAGATGTGGTGAAGAATGATTGTTTTAGTGTATTTCTCTATGTACTACAGCTTCTTTAAGTTTTAGTAAAATAATAAATACAGATATCATACTTGATGAAAATTTTTAATTAATGGTTTGGGTTTTTTATTTTTTTTTTGTTAAAACTCTTTTTGAAATACAGAGGAAAGATTGGTTGTGCAAATTGGCAAAAGTGACTTATAGATGAGTTTGCCTGGGATTATATCTTAGAGTCTTAATAATTTCCAAGCTCTCATCTTGTCATACATGTTCATTTCAGTTATTGAAAGAGAGCAGGTTTTCATAAGATGAACCTTTTTCTCTGAAAACATAATTATTTTTTCTTGCTGAAATGGTAGTCTATTCCATCTCTTTGGATTTTGTTTTAGAAAGGTATTTAGAAGCACTAACAGGTGTCCTTATAGTATGATTCTATTTCTTTCAAGCTCCTCAATGATGTTTGCTTTGTCTACAATGCACATGAAAAACTACTGAAAATTAAAATGGAAAATAACCTTAGGCAATAAATATATACTTGTTATTCTGACTACATGTTAATTATTCTCTGACACGTGGTGTAATTCTTGATCTCTGTTGCAGAGGCTTTACTTATGGAGGAAAGATAGGTGAGGAACAAGAGGTTGCACAAAAATGGGAGAGTCTGTTGTAAAAGTAAACAGATGTCTGGATCTTTTTATCCAGGTTTCTAGAATGCTGTGCTGATATTAATTTAAATATTGGATTTTGAGTTAAAACCAGCCATTCTGTAACCTGATGTGTAAATGTCACTATTCTAGCAAGGCAGACGTATTAGTCATTCACTACGTACACTTGATCTGGATAAACCCAAGGTTTAAAGGATGGAAGAAAGTGAAAATGTATCCACTATCCTGAGAGTGAGAGTTTTAGTAACAGAACTTTTAACTCAAAAAAAAAAAAAAAAAAAAAAAAAAAAAAAAAAAAAGCAAAGGAAAAATGAATAGGATTTGGAGCTGGGCTGGAAATATCTTGTCATGGGTTAGGCAAAGTAAATTTAGTGCAGATCTAGATGCTGGGGTGGGTTAATCTAAGAACAGATGAGCAGAGAGCTTTTGCCCTGCTTGACTCTAACTCTCATGACCTTCCTCACTCTTACACAATGCTGCATTCTCTAGGTCTTACCTTTGGTTCCTGGCAAAGAGTTTGCTGTGGGTCTGGGGAGGCCGGGCAGGAGGTTGTGGTTGCTGCTGTGGGGATGCTCACCGCCACGCAGCTGCAGCTGCAGGTATTAAAGACTCCAGTTCTTGTGCACCACTGGCATTTTGCTCCATGCATCCTTCATCTCCAGGTTTTTCCCCAGCACTGATCAGTTTCTTTGTGTCTCCTAGCTCTTCTCTTGTTTTCTAGACAATCTGTTTTTGGGAACTTTTGGGAATCTCTTTTGGGAACATTTTGCCTCTTTACGGAACCTCAGGTCCCTGGTTATTTTTGATAGTAGTCTATGTGCAGAAGCACACTCTGTGATGAGCTTACTAATCTGTGGTTATGTCTCATCTCTTTTTCTGTGAGTTGGTGAATTTCAGGAGGTGCTGCTTTTGTGTAGATGTTATCAAAATATGGAATCAGCCCATAGTGGTAGCAAGTAGCAGGTAGGCTTTGGCTTGAGAGTTTAGAAATTGTGTTTTGGGTATTCAGTTGCTCCTTACACACCCCCATCCCCTCTCCCCAGTTATGTGCCCTTGTGTTTGCATTCACAGCTTAAGCTATGTATTTCCTATAATTGTGGAAAATCAAGTGTTGTGATGGACTGTGAGTTCAAAACTGCCTTGTTTTGGTTTTGGCTTGAGACCAGGGATGAAATGGAGACAATGTGCGATTACCTTATTTTGAATATGCAAATATTCACTGCTCTTTAGTCAAGTGAGAAAGACTTGTGACAGGTCATTACTCATTTCTGTAATGATCTTTTTGAACTATATGTGCAGAACCTTATTTTAGAGCTGGTTTCAGCAGCATTAAGTTTACTGTGGTTTCTCAAGTGCACAAAATTATTTTCTAAATTAAGATATTTTTGCATTTCCTTGAAAGTAAAACCAGCTTTCAGATAAATATGCAATGAATTGCAAGTGAGGCGAGATTGTTAATTTTTAGCAGAATGGTTCTTCTTGTTAGGCATCAGCTATACTGCAGGTCAATGTAAAAGTCTGACTGAAGCTTAAAGGACTTCAAGCAGAGCTGGTTACATTTTTGCTTTGAAGACAGATTTACTGGTACAAAGTACTATAACTTTTTCTTAAAATATCTGCTTTTGCTTTCAAACATCTTGAGGTTGGTATTCAACAGCTGTGAATTTCCAGGTAATTAGCATAACTCTCTCAGCAGGAAAGTTGTCCTTCCTGACAAAGATGTCACTGTCAGTGATATTTTCTTTGACTCACATCTGCTACAGCAATACTGCTGTATTTTTATTCTGACAGGTCAAACAGGTGGATATCAAACAAAAGCTCCATCTCCCAAGGTGGTATCAGATGTGATTCTATGAGCAAGTAAGATTGATAGCATTTTCTTGTTTGTTTAATTTCTTTTTTCTGGGTATTGTGTGAAGAACCCAGAGAGCCACATTCTCCAGACATAACATCTTTATGAAAATTATGGCTTCAGATGTATTTTTTTTCATAACATGTATAATATATTCAAGGCCCATGAAAGAGTTAGGAAAATGCATACTCCTTTCCTTTGTGAATTAACTGAGTAAAATCTGGAATGTTGACCACTTGTGCAGAAAGCACAGAACTTCCTGCTATCCTGTTATGGATTTGGAGTTGACAGTCTCTGGATTCTGATAGACATTCTGCATGTGATTTGATCTGGGAAGAAGGTGATCAAATTTCCATTATTTCCTTGCAGAGATCTCCCATTAGAATCCTAATGAGGGTAGGTTTGGTGATGGTCACCTAAAGAAATGCACTCAGTCTGCTGGACTGTTAGGATATGATAATTTTAATTAAAGGCAGTGAAGAAGGGTTCTAAATGTCAAAGGTCCTACATCCTCCAGAAGCTATTTCTGCATTGAGGTGTTTGAGAAATGGAACACTTGTAAATGCTCTGAAGTTGTTAGTACTCTGGCTGCTGCTAGAAGAGAACAACAGAGTTTATAAGAACCTCAAAATCTCAGGAGGCAAATTTTGGATGCTAAATTGGTAGGAGACAGCAGTAGACTACATTAGAGAAGTTTAAAAATTCCACATTACAGAAATAATTTCCATTTCACTTTCATTCCATTTGGCAAAGTCTATTTCAATAATGGATTTTTTAAAAATTTCATTTTAAAATTAACCTGGATCTCTATGTAAGGCTTTCAATTGCAATTGGGACCACTTGAGTAATTAGAGAATTAGAAAGAGAAGGAAAGCTTTGTGAGAAAACCAAGACATTCTCAGTGCTTCTTGAAGATGGAATAGCTTCCTAGGTACATATATAATCAGGAAGGTTTTTTAATGTTTAAGGAAAAATAGTATTTTATTTATAACATTCTAGTCACTTCTGCAATTATTTTTCTAGGATGCAACTACATGCTTCTTTCCTCTGCCAAAAAGAAAAAAAAAATCACCAAAACCCACAGCAAAACCCAAGCCTCACAGTGAAATTGTACTGTATATACTCTGAAGGCAAGATTGAAACTGAAAAATGTTGGGTATTTTTCTCCTAAGAACAAGACTATTTCCTAGAACATATAGTAGTTAAAAGTGTAGCTATTGATCATGCACCACTCTTTTTCATGCCAATATCTGGCTGCCTAATTCAGCATCTGAATAAGAAATAAGCCTTGAATTTAACCTTCTAATCCCCATATATTGGGTCATTAGTCCCTCTGGGAACTTGTCCAGTGCTCCTTCTCAATCACAGTCATCCAGAGCCTGTTGCCCAGGATGGTATCCTGACACTTTTGATTATCTCCAGGGATGGAGAGTCCACAGCTGGCACAGGTTGCCCAAGGATATTGTGGAGTCTCCCTCTTTGGAGATATTCAAAAGCCATTTGCACATAGTCTGGGACAACTGGATCTCTGTAGCCCTGCTTGAGCAGGCAGCTGGATCAGGTAATCTCCAGGAGCTCCTTCCAACCTCAAACCATTAGACAATTACAAGTAGACTCAAGATGCACTAGCAAAATCCTCTTATACTTAAAAAAGTATTTATTGGCAGTTGTGCATATCAGGAGCTGCTGATCTACAATAATGAATGCTTGTTTTAGTCTTCACTCTATTCACACTCTGAAGAGCCTGTTCTTCCATGCAGAAGCAGATGCATGGTTTTGCACATTTTCCTCTCCATTAAAAAAATATGAAGGTATCTTTGGGCAGAAGGTCAGAGGACTTAGCCATCTATGTCTCCCAGGGCATCAAGAAAATATTTGGAAAAAAATGTTATAGATGAATATAACATGAGACAAATCTAATGATTTTTTAATTTATGCTCAAGAGAAAAAACACAGTCAGTTTGCTCTAAAACGTAATCTGTAATGTCTCCCAGTCTACTTGAAACTGCTTTCAGAAAGAAAACCCAAACATTATGTTTGTGAAATCATTGTCCCTAAAATGAACATGTCACCTTTGCCTTGTAAGATTCAACTTTTTGGATATTGCAGATCCCATGTCTGAGTGATAGAGAGGGAAGTAAACAGTGACACTTGTTGTTGCATATTTCCCTTTTGGTATTGGAGTGTGTTGGCTATTGTGATGATGTTCAGAACATGGTATTTGGATTTTTAGTAACTCTTGACTTTTCTTGTCTGAAAGAGAATGTACACAAAGCAATGGTACTGCAGAAACAGATTCAGCACAGCATCAGATACAAGAGTCTTAATACATAACTCTGTAAGAATAGTATTTTTAATTTGTGATGATTTGTAGGATAAACAGAATCTTAATAGACCCAGACAAGATATACATTTCTGAGCAACTGTTGGGTTTAAAGACCCAATACTTCAAAAATTAGCAATAGGATTAGTATTCCTGATCCAAAAAGTAGCTAATAAAGGTTCCCTAAGGTTCAATACTCTTCCCCTCATCATTGTGTATTGAAGATTTCAGTTACCGCAAGAAATATCTTTGGGGCATCTTTATTTTTAACTAATTTTTGTTGTTCTGATCCTTGAAATAGCACTCTTACACACCTGGATCAGAACGCTTAACCTCGTGGAAAGTAAAGCTGATTTTTTTTTTTTTCCAGGATCAAAACAAAACACCTTAAATATATGAAAGTTTCTTTGAGTATGAGGAATCTCTTGTGATATTGTCAGGCAGCCTAACACAGGAGCATGCCGAGGATGTAATACCTGTGTTAAGAAGCTAGATACCTATCTAACAAATGTATGCAGCTCCTTCCTCTGCAGCCCTCCCACTGGTTTGTGACCTGGTGTCTACAAGGAGGGATCACACTGGAATGTATCCCACTTTACATGAAACACTCTGTGGAATGGCTGCCCTGTGGACAGACCTAGAGCCCAAGTGACATTCCGATGCCATTGAACTTTAATGCAGTACCCTTGAACAGGAGCCTTTCACTGCAGTTTTCTGACAACTTGCATTGACCCTCCGGTGTTTGTGCACCAGAAAGGTGCCTCAAAGCAAAATTTTTGTTTTGGATGCTTGCTCTGCTTCTGTGCAAGCGGAGTGTGCGGGAGTGGGTATATTTGTGTGCATGAATATACTCCCAAGACCCAGCATTTCAAAACACATTTGTCTGAATTTCAAGCATTTAAGGAAAACAGTGTATATATGAAACCTGAAAGAAATATTCTCCTGAGTAGCCCTATTAGAGCAATGAAAAAGCAGTAAGCCTCTAATTCTTAAATAATAGGACTGTCTGTAGTCAAAGGAAAACAAGTAATAGCAGCTCTGCTGAAGTCAGGCAATGTCAGATTATGGTGATGTGAGATCAGAAGGCACCAGGATTCTGCTATTAATCATAAGTGGAACTTCTGTTTCCAATAGAATATAAAAAATTACAGTCTTTCTTAAATATTGCTTCTTACTGCTGTGACATGACTAAGTGCTTTTGTGGTGGAATAAGGTGATGTGTCCTGGTCATATTTTGAAGCATTCTCACAATAAGGTGGGTTACTTGGTTCACAGCTCTCTGACTGAACCTGCCATTTTTAATCCTTTATCTTTTGCTTTTTGGAGATTTAGTTTAACAGTATTTTGTTCTAATGTGAGTTCCAAACTCTGCATTTAGTGGAGATCTCTGCTGGCAGCATGGAGTGAGGTTGCTTTTAGGCTATGAAAGTTCCAGCAGAAGTATTTAACTGTTTTGCTTAGCAAAAATCTAATGGATATCCATGGATTCAAAATGTTAGTGTTCTTGAAAAAAAATTCATCACACATTTCACTATAAAATGTCTTCAGGAGATAAGATAAAAGCAAAGGTTTCTTTTGTTTAACCAGCTAAAGTAAATGGGGTGCAATTTCTCACTTAGATTCATGGACCCATCAAAATACAGTGAAGGAATAAATTCTTCCTTGAAGAGGTATTTTTCCTATGAATTGAGACATTTCAGGGAACTTGATTGCTGATATACAGAGATCTGTATTAATTTTTTTTTGCCATAGGGTTGTTTACCCTATGGCAATATGCTGGTTATGATTTGGATTGATTTCAAGAATGTTTTGCCATTGAATATTAGAAATTTTGCATTTTAACTTGGCCACATGGATGGTTTTCAATATTTTTGGGTAACCACACCTGCAGAACCAGCACTAACACTTCCAGAAGTTCTAATCTGTCCATGCCCTGAACTGTTTAGAAACAAGACTGGGAGCCAAAAGAAAGTCTGCTGTAACAGTGATCCTCAGTTAAAAAACACTCCTTTTCATGATCAGCATGCTGGTGATGAGAACACAGCTTCCAGTGTGGAAACTGCAGCCACTCAATTGAGAGTGGGGAAAGCATGGACATGAGAGCCCACACAGGCATACACACCTTTCTGCTGTAGTATCAGGATTGCCCTCCTGTGGTGAATGTTCAAATGCTTCCAGTGAATTATAACTGCATTGTGGACATAGCCTATATTTTTCAGGTTGAAAATTACCTTGCTTGTTGTGTCATTGTGCAAGTCAGGTGTTATCATGTAGATGAACATTTTCCAGCCATGAGTAGCTGCAATGATGTAGAAGAATAGAAAGGTTCTCTCAGGACCAGAGATTTCTGGTTGCTTTTCTGTAGTGCACAATTGCAATGCCTTAAATCCATGTGCAGATTTGTGTAACCCCATGTATAAAATAACAAATGCAAGGCCTCAAGTCCAGAGTTCCCAGTTGCTGGAAAAAAGTTTTATTTTATGGAAGAAAGGCGAGTTAGAACAGTCTTATAAGGCAACAAAATTTCTACATGAAATATACCTTGAACTGCAAAAGTGACCAGGTGACAGAAATTTTTGAATTATTGGTTCTGGTTTTGGCTGGAGTAGTAATTTTCCTCAAGTGGCTGGTGTGGGGCTATGTTTTGGATTTGTGCTAATCACAAATTTGTACCAGCACACTGGCAAGGATTTTGGGGGTGCCTGGGAGACTGGGTGGAGACGAAGCCAGGACAGGTGTTCCAAGTCGACCAAAGGGATAGTCCAGACCATAGGGGATCAGGCTCAGTGTATGAAGTGGGGAGAAGAAGGAGCAATGGGAGGGGATGTTTGGAGTGTCGGTGTTGGTCTTCCCAAGTCACAGCTACCTGTGATGGGGCCCTACTGTCTTGGGGATGTCTGAACTCCTGCCTGCCCATGGGAATCAATGAATTAACTCCTTGTTTTGCTTTGTGTGTGAGGCTTTTGCTTTCTGTGTTGAACTTCCTTTATCTCAACCCACAAATTTTCCTGCTTTTATCTTTGGATTCTTTCCGTGCTCCTAATGGTTGGGGACTGAGTGAGTGGCTTTGTGGGGCTTGGTGGCTGGCTGGGGTTAAACTATGACGTACTGTTTCTAATTTTTTTTTGCTTATGTGTTGTAGATTATGACAGAGAGTTTTCAAGTATGTTTATTTCAAAGTTGCATAGAATCTGCATCCTGGGGGCAAGTGGATGGAAAATGAATGAATTCTGTATCTCCAGCATGGAATAAAAGGTTTAGAATATTAAGTTTTATTTTTTCCCCAGGGTTTCATGAGATGTGAGCAGATGGGACTTTGATTTCAAGTGTAAGCCCAATGATAAAAAATTGGAAACCACACCATTAAAAAATTATAAGCAGTAGGTTATAAATTTTTATCACTTCCTATTGTTAATTAACCTTTAAAAGCTGATCATGTAGAGAAAGCCTGGGGTTTGGTTTCTGTGGGAACACTTTTTAGTGGTAATGAGCACCTGAGGATTCTTTTCTCTCCCAGAGTGAACATGACATTTCAATTCTTTCAGATTTGTGCGTGATGCCAGCAGCTTTCAGTCTTTTAAGCGTAGCTAGAAAGTTTTGTATTTTCTGTATAGATGCAGAAAGGGCAGTGATTTTCTTCTGCTTAGGCTGGATGTGATTCCACTCTCATATTCAAGAATTAGTCTCCTGAATAGCACTTATTTCAAAAGTGTTGCTGGGAACCTTTTGCTGACATTTTGCCATCAGCAGGAGTAAAAATGAAAGCCTGTAATGATGACTTCACCTTTACTTACATTTATCCAACTGGATACGGCTGAATTTTTGTAGCCATTTAAAATTACTGTCTTCTTTCAAACAACTTGAATTGCAACAAAATAGACATTAAAAATAATGGCAAAATAACATTATTTTATGATCTTGAATGAAATTGCTTGAGATGGTGCAGAAAGGACTATTGGACTACTCCAGTTGTATATCTAGCATGAGCTAGATCCTGCAAGTGTTTTGCATGAACTTGGATTTTCTTAAAAACAGTCTTCAGATGGTGGAAAACACAGTGAATAAAATGCATGGAAATGGTTTTGAAATACATTTTAGTGTAAAGTGTATGCAGGTTAAGACAGACATGTATGTTTTTAATATATTTTTGATCACAGTATTTAACAAAAAGAGTGTAAGGAAAAGGTTGCAAATACTTTCACAAGCGAGAGAGACAAAATTCTGTATCATGAAGTTATTAGTGTTTGGAATTTCTTCATTATGATTAAACCAGACATTTTCGTTTTCGTGGAAGACCAGAGTCTAGTATAGCTACTGTGCTAAGAATTAGAATTTGACAGTGGGGAAGTTGAGCATCTTCTGAATCTATATGGTTACTTTGTGGTCTTTCCTTCTCTTTACTTTGGTAAGTAAGAACTGGAACAATTTTTTGGCTTCTTATTAGCTCTAACCATACTGCACTGTTGCTATTTGGTATTAAAAATTTATTAGTTCCACCTAATAATTCCACCTTCAGCATGAGAGGAGATAGAAATAATGGCCTGTCCACTTGTTTTTCACTTGCAAAATATGTTGCTGGCTTTGGTTTGCTGTATTTGTATTGACAGATACAGATGGCCAAATAAGTCATGGTACTGAGAAGGGTCCAGTTCTACCTGGCTGGGATACCTGACCTTTACACAGATAGATGAGCAACACGAGGAAAAGGTCTCCTCCAGGCAAACAATAATCTGCCAGTATATGGCCAGCAGTATATATTCCTTGCAAGAGAAATGAATAAAATTTGTATTATCTGGCTTGTGGGAAATTCACATCTTACATTGTTTGGTTTTCATACCAACACACCAAGAGACTGAAACTTCAGATTTTTACTGGGTGGAACTTCTGAGACTTTGCCTAGAAAAAATAAAAATATTTTACCTCTTGGAAGGTAAGGAAGCAGGAACTGAGGTGACCCCTTCACGTGGAGGATCTTGAAAGATGTGAGGCCACTAGAAATGTAGGACAAAAAAAACCAGATTGAATAGACAGAATACATTTAGGAAAAAATGAAAGGCTCTGCTAGTCCAGCTGACCAAAGGTTGTCTCAGCCTCAATGAGGTGCTTCAGAGGAAGGACAAGGAAAAAAACCTGTAGAATAGGATTGTATGAGTGTGGAAGGGAATAATGTCTTTACATGCTGTTAATAAAGATTCACAAAAAGCTTTACCCTCTAAATGCAGTCTTAAGTAGCCAAAGGTGGTTGTTTATTAGAGGAGGAGGAAGACATGAAAAGGAAAAGAGTTTTTCTTTTTTTCTTCTGCCTATGCAATTTCCTGTCAAGTTTTGCTTAGCAAATCAAAGTCCCCATTATCTGAAGTTTGTGTGAAGTAGCTCACAAGATAGAACTTCTGATCTCCTTAACAATCACTGTTCATAGACTTCATAACAGAAAAAAAAAATACTGACATCCTTAGTTTCTGACTTTGAAAGAATAAAAGTAGTACCTGAGAAATAAGGAAGAAAAAAGAATACAAATATTTTCTAATTCTATTATTAATTTTTCATGCAAATACTGTAAAATCTTAAATATTCAATTTAATATTTTTTCTAGGTTCTTGCAAGAGTGTGCTTCAAAATAAGACAGTGAAGGGCTTATGTTTTATTTAGTATATATAAATACTGTATCAAGCCTCTATGTAACTCATAAACATATACTGTGGTTTATATTTGTATAAATCATAAAATATTATATCCATAAAACATCAGAATATGGAACTGAAAGTATAATTTAGACCTTCATGAATTTATGTCCAGAATTTACATCTGTTCTGTGGTCTGTTGGATCCTAATGGCTAAGGAATTGGAAAACTTTTCAAGTAGGGTGAGAACTTTAGAGAAGAAAAAGCCCTGCATTATTGTCATTAGCTATGACATATTTTCATTTTATGGGAAACACATTCTCCTTCTGCTGCTTGGATCTGAGTTTTGCTGTTCTAGTGCTTTATGTTTCTCCTCCCTGTGCCAGTCTTTCTTTCAAAATGCTGAAGCCTAGCTGGAGCTAATATAATTGAATTATGGTAGTAACTTCTGAGTAGCAGCCAAAATATTCTCTGCAGTCAGAGGAGGTTTTTGATGCACTTGGCTTCTTCAGTGTTTCAAAACACCTACTCTTTCTCAGCTTTTAAATTAACAGTAATGAAATCTGAACATGAAGGAGACTGAGAGTTTGGAGAGGCTTCTTCTGGAGTCTAAATAAGCATCTCTACTCTTGGCAACTGCTTCTCGTTTCTGATAACTTTTTGTAAGAAAGACTTGAAAAGAGGGAAACCTTGTGGAATATCCCTCAAACAGTTTTAGTCTGAAGTAAAAAGCAAAAAAAAAAAAAAAAAAAAAAAAGGCAATGATGCTGGAGAGTGTAAAACTCTTTTCTCACTTGACTCCTGTAAATACTACCTAATGGAAGAATAGGAGAATGGGACTACTGGATGTGCCTTAGGTAGCTGCAATCAGAACAAACAACTGGCAGGGCATTGCTACAGCCCAGCCATGCTCTGCAAATGTCATTACTAGTGCCACCAGAGCTGAGCTAATGACAGGGCTAATGATATTGGCAGCAGCCCAGACAAAATTAGTATTTCAAGAATTGCTGCCTTCTGCTCTAATGAACCTGCAATAGTACTCACTTGTTTTTAGATTGGTCATCATATGGCTTTTTCACAGAACATTTTATCAAGCAAGTAAAAAGAAAGAGGAGTTAGGAATAGTTAAATCCTCTGGCTCTTACTTTTCTCAGCTTTCTTTCTTATGTAGATACTGTACTTTGAAAGCTTTACTTTTCACTGGATGCATACAATGACTTAGGTCTGAAGATACCTCTGGTATCTTCAAGACCAAAGGCCCTTTTGGTTACTAAGGCAGCTTTTTGTGCACAGCTCCTTCAGTGATGTGTGTGTCTGTGCAGCAGCTTATTTAGGATGCTGGCAGGAATGACTCTTTGCATTTGGGAAATTGGATCACAGGATATAGAGGAATTTTTTTGAACTTTTTGTAAAACAAAGTATGTTTCTTGCCTCTGGTCTTGTGCTGTTTGCATACGGAATCACTTCCTTCAGATTTCCAAGGAAATTTCTACTTCTAAGTACAAGGCTATTTTCTCAGGTTAAAAAACTCAGAAGCATATAAACTTAATATTTGTTTATATATAATTATATAAATATTTGTTTATATAATATCTGGCAAACTTTTTTGTCATCTCTTAAGTGAAAGGTGCCAGAAAACAAACACACCAGATGAGGAGCAAAGGCTTGTCTTCAGAAACCCTTGAAGACCTGTACAGCTATGAGGAACATCATAATTTGTCGAATTTCTGATGTTGGTTTTATGAGGTACTGGTTGACAAATGACAGGGTGCCAATAAAGACACTCATCAGTTTCCCATCTGTATGTCTGTGCATCCATCCATGACTTGCAGAGTATGCATTTTCTCTGCTTAATGTGTTTCTGTGTCAGAATCCTTTTTTATACTGTATTTCAGATCCTGCTTAAGAAAGAAGCTGTTGACTGCAGTTGCCTTGTATATGTTACAGGAAAACATAATGGTGATGATGTGATTTGTTTTCCCCTCATGGTCTATTATATTAATATATTGCCTCTAATCATATGGCTGTTCATCGTAGCAGAACATGCTTGCAAAACTGCTGCAGTAGGGAGAATTCTGTGGTCCCTCTGTGGCTGCAGGGCTATACCTAACAGGTGTTGGAAATGGTACCTTGCTGGCTCACTATTGTGGGCAATACTCTTTTCTTGTGTCTAACTTAGCACAGCCTTGAGTTATATATTTCTTATTACTGAACTGTCTCTTTCAGTTGAGGGTGGGAAATAGGTAAAAGACCAGAAATTCTGCAAGTCTGTTATTGCTTCAAGATTGTCTCAGAGTGAGTTTTCTGCATTTTGCCTCAGAAGTGATTAGCTAGCTGGGATTTTTTAAACCTCTTTCTGTTTTAAACTTTGGTGCTTCTATTTTTCCTGGCAGGATTCCCAGGGTGTCTTCCTGTCTATAAAGCAAGATGAAAAGACTGACCTCTGAAGCTGAGCAAGATAGTTGTATTTGATCCAGTTTGGTGTGTTCTCCTACTCACATCATCTGTGAAACTATTTGTCTCTGTTCATTTTTGCCTGAGTTGGCATATAATTCTGGAAACAGCAGAGTTGAATGACCTAAAGTTTGGCTCCAGGATACCTAGTGCCTGTTTTGGTGTGTTTATAAAGCTGTTTTAGTTATGATGGAAGAAGACAATCTCCTGCCACCACCTCCTTTTCTCTCCTGCTTCATGCAGAAAGTGACCTACAGGGGTAGGCATTCTTTCTAGAAATAAAAAGGAAAAGGGGGAGTTAATTCTCTCATGAATGAGAGAAGGCAAATATCTCACATTGCTTCTCACCTAATGGTGAGAAAGAGGCCTTGTGTCTGTCAATTAGTATTTGTCCTGACAGTACAAGGTTTTCTCGTTTTAAGCTTCTTCTCAGTAGTCTTATTTGATTTTAATTATGATGCTTTCATTATTTTTAGGTTTAGCTCTTTACATATAGCATGGTGTTTATTATAAAATAGTAGTGTGGAAAACAGACTTTACTTTCCAAAAATCTTCTTTTTCTATAGCTCAAGGATTTTTTTTTTTTTTTTTTTGGTGTGGGAAGAATTTTAAAATAGTTAGATGATACTATTTGTTTCTTAAACTTTCATCCTGGATGTGCACTTGCTTCATGCTAACCTTTGTTTTCATTCCACTGGCAAATAGAACTGTGTCTAAAACAGTTTTAGTTAAATACCATTTTCCTTCTTGTAAACACCATTTTCTTTCTTTTAATTAGAGGGTGCAGACATCTGAATTTGACTTTTATTTTACTGCCAGCTCTAAGAACATAAACAGCCTTGTGTTCCACGATGAATATGTTCCTGTAAGTCTACAGGGGAGGTCAGGGGAAAAGCCCCAAACCAAAACAGTCCCTCACAAGCTGTGCACTCTTGAGCTGGGTAGGTGTAGCATGTCGAATATCAACATGGCTATCTAAAGTTCAGTAAAATTAGGCTGATTATTTCCTGTTTCATGAATAATTTCACTGTGAACAGGCACTGTTTGTATTTTAGTCCAGAACAGATGATGTGTACTTGTAAAAAACCAAGTGTAAATGAACTACAGGTACATAATCCCCTCTGGGGTTTGGCATTATTTAACAAATTAATAGGAATCAGTTGTAGTGAAACTTACTTTTTCATCCTAGAGTTACACCTAATGTTGCTTGTGTTCTGCCTTAGGAATAGGGAAATATCTTCCAACAAAACATTCAGGTAAATTATCTATACTATAATACTCAGCTAGAACTTCTTGAAATTACATATTCCATTTGTAACTTTCCTTCCAGTGCTGCAGATTTGAGGTTTCAGTGGCAGGACCTCTTCCCCTCTCACACAGAAGCTCTGTCAACTGGGGCATCTGAGCACAGACTGCAGCCCTGCTTGGGCAGCGATGGGGGCTGCTCTTAGGCAGCCCTGTGGCAATTCAGCAAGCACTAAGTCCCTCATTCTAGGCAAAGAAGCAGCACAGATTCCTAAAGAGATCTGACAGCTGTTGAAAGAACTGAATTTATGTTATTTTGTAATATTTCAAGCCAATTTTTAGAATAAATTTCCTTGGAGCTTGGGATTCCTTTCTGTTACATCAAAGAGGTTCAGCTCATGCCAACACAATTGCAGCAGTGCTGCAAAAGGAACCAGAAGGAACTGAGCTTTGTGCTCGTAAATACGTGTTATGGATTTTAAAGGCTATGTATGAGTTGTGTAGATAAAGGCAGCTCTACTGTAAGCACAGCGCCTTTGGAAGCTGATGGTGCCATTTTAATCAAATTAATAGGAGAAATATTCTGACATTCAGTTTGAAAGTAATTTAAGATGATCAACTGCTTATTAGGCTGATTATCCTAAAAGCTATAAAATGGGTTTGGATATTGAATAGTTTTGATTGGCTTGCAATAGTTTCAGTGACATTAATTTGATGTAACTACCAGTTTTCATTCTTTACAATTTATTAGTCTAATCAGATTAGTGTAGCAAGGAGAAGGTAAAAAAAAAAAAAAAGTTTAGCTTCCTGAATATTTGTATGATTTTAAACACTTGTGTCAGGGAATCTACTGTGTCCACAAATACGGTGGACGTCTCCCCTGAGCATATATCCTAGGATAAACAAACTCCAGATATATTTTGTTCCTTAAATTTTAATAAAATAATTTAAAAGAAAGATTACAAAAGGGTAGAAGACAAAAGTAATAGAAGTCAAATGACTTAAAAATCAAGATGACTCACAGTTTTCACTCTTTTAAATAAACAAGCAAAGTAAATGTGCTCAGGTTTTTTCTCAGAATATTCACCTTACGTTTCTGTCTGTTTTATGTGAATGACTTGTAAGACTTTTCAATAATGATATCTTTCATCCCCATTTCAATGGAAATGGACAAGATGTGTTCTGTGTTACATTAGGAAAGGAAGAGAATAATTACAGCTGATTAGAGTAAGGCTTAAGGGGTTCTGGAGATTCAATTAGCCAATGATCCTATGGTCATCTGGCTTTAGGAGCAGGCCCCTCTGTCAGGGAGAGTATCAGTGCACCTCTTCACAGTAAAGAAATGTGAAGCAAGTGCCAAGAGAACCATCTGTACTGTATTTTATTCAAGATGCATAAAACTGAGGATGGTGAAATTATAGTCATATAGCCAAAGACTTAAACATGAAGATTGGTTCTCCCCAGAACATCCAAATAATTGATGTTCATTAAGTGAGCCCTGAATAAAAAGGGTTGTTTCAGTTGTTTCATTCTTAACCACTTGGTTTTTACAGCGGCTATTCAACACTCATAATGCAGTTGTACTCAACTGTTCTATGGCACTGAAAGTTCAAAATATCTCTGCCTAAGTGAGACAGTAGCATGCAATAGCTTAGGTTGTCTGGTGGAATTCTTGAACAGTTAAAACAAATCTCTGAAAGACTTCTGTTTTGAAGTTTCATTGTTTCTAATTTTTGTTTAAGTACCCATGGAGGTGTTATGGGGGAAGCTCTGAGAATTTTTCCCTTTTAGTCATGGTGAAAGTAAAATTACAATGAGAGGTATATTTTATTTGTATTCATATGACCTGTTTCAGTATTACAGCCTCTTTATTAAGCATTAAATGCTCTTTTTAGGTCCATTAAATGCTCTTTTCCCAATGGCAATGAGCAGACTTTCCAATAAACCTGTGTAACCTAGTTTACTTTGTAGCTCAGAGTGTGATGCTGAGATCTCATGAGGAGAGATGTGCCACTTCCTTGCTATTTTGGGAAGCAGTAACTGGAGCATTTACCAGTTTGCAATACAAACATGCTAACATTTATGCTCCTCTTTAAAATTGTTCGCTTATCCATATTAACAGTGTGGGTGGCCTACTTAGATGGGGGTTTGCCTTTGGTTCTCTGGTCTTAATTCATCTTCTTCCATTCTAATGCTTTGCTCCTTTTATCTATTATGCTTGCTTTTAATTTTCTGTCTTAGGAAATGCACTAAAATTGCATAGTCTCTTGTATGTCTCTGATTGTGTGGGGAATCAAATGAAGAACAGAGAAAGACTGGAAAGACTGTGTCAGTGAAAAGCCAGCACTAATAGGTCCCAAAGGATTACTGGGATTTATGACTACTTCCATTAGCACTACAGTAAGTACTACATATTGAGCAGTCAAGTAAATGAGAATACTGTGACTTATCTTGGATGATTCATTGTTTGACTATAGTTTTGAACGACTTTTTCTGAAGATAAATAAAAAATTTCTCAACCTTCACACAATAGCTTTGCACATGTGTAAATAGAAGGTAACCAGATGTATGGCACTGAGTATTGGACAAAAGCATGGACAGTTTTAGGTGGTAGTCTCAAAATGTTCTGGTATGTTGTACTTCATGGTATAGGTCATTATAAATAGGACTGCAGAAGAGGCTTACTTGTCCAACTTTCTGGAGCTGCAAAATTATTTCAATTCATGGACAGATCATTCACAGAGAGGTATCATAAGTCTACCAAATGAACTGGTAAGACTGAAACTGAGTACAAAAGGGACAATGGATAAAGTATATAAGGATATTAGTCCTTTAGTAGTCTGATGTGAAGTTACTTTCCTTGAGGGTTTTCTGTGCTTTCAGATTTGGGCACATCATATGTTGATCCAGAATACTGCATAGTCTTGATAATAGCAACTATTTGCCATTTGAACATAATGTGTGGGTCAGAGCCAAGAGTGCAGAACCAGAATGTAACTAATGATCAGCCATTCACACTACTGAAATATACTTCTCTTGCTTAATCATGTTATTTTACTAAGTATTCTTAATATGGGTTTTTTTAGTCCCGTAACACTGGTGCAAAATCAACACAGTCAGGAGAGCTGGATTCCAGATACGGGATCAGTTTTTCTGTCCCCAGTTTTGAAAACTTTGTAAGGCTTTGTTTGGAATTTATCCAAGCAAATTTAAGCCGCCTAGAATCTGGGTGTCCTGTGTAGCTTGCTGAGTGACAAATAGTTCCCCAGGAGCCAAGGGGATGAATCAATGGGGATGGATCTATACTTTTCTATTGATTGCTCAGGCTAGATGCTAGATTCCAGACACCTAACTGTTAGATGATTCGACTTGGGTAAGGCAGGTGGCACCATAATTAATTATTTTCATTTGTTTTTTAAGAATACTACTTTAGTTGCTCTGGAGAAATAATTTTCAGAAACTGAGTTGCTGGTGACAATGTTTTGGTGCTAGTTAAGAACTATATTGCTTATGCACTCTGTCCTGTTAGTTTATATTGCTGTAAGACTGAGCTTGCCTATTATCTTTCTGGAGATGCTGAAAGGGAGGAGAGAAAAGTTACTAGAGGTAAAATACGATGGAATTTTAAAACACATTTTGCAGTCTAAAGCCTGTGTGCATTTTGGACAATGACCGAAGGTATCGGTCTGCTGTTTTTCTCTGACCTCACACTTTGACTGTCTCCATTTTGCCCTTCATATGGGAGCAGAGTACGGTTCTTTTCTTCAATCTCTGCATCAGCTCTTTTCCTCAGGGAACAAAATATAATGGATGGGCTGACATTTTTAAGGCATGGGGAAAAAAATATGTTAAAATACAGCTATTGAATAGGATACTTTGAGATAAACTTTTTATTTTCAACTTGAAATCTCCATCCCCTCTTTTTTTTTTTTTTCCAGCTGCGAGAAATTGTTGGCAGGTAAACAAGGCTTTGCTCCTTTTAGCACTGAGATACACACAAGAGTTACAAGCTAATGTTCAGCCAAACCAGATATACATCTATTCAAAGATATGGGATAAAGATAATGAGCCACAGTGGTCTTGTAATTGTAGTTCTGGTTTCTGTTTTCCCCCAGAGTAATCACTTTTACATCACACAGCAGTCAGCAGATAATCTCTTCACTGACACTCATATCCAAGAGATTCTTATTGTGCTGCTGACTTGTGATAACAGCCTCCTTGGGAATATTGTCTGGGTTATTTTTATTGTTCTTTTCTTTTTAACACATGGCCAGAAAATACTGCATGTTCCCAAAACAACCTGGTGTCTTCATAGATGTGAGGTCACTTCAAAAAACTGATAAAAATTTTTAGGGTTCTTAGACTTCCAAGCAGAAGCATCTTCGGGGGGGGGGGGGGGGGCAAATAATATAAATATAGGAGGCAAAACAAGAAGTCAAGGAGAGGAATGGGTAGGTAAGTGGAATACCATTTGAGTATACTTTGGCAAGGGTGGGGGGAAGATAAGAAGTGATGATCTAGTTATGCTCAAATACATCAGAACTAAGAAAAAAATGCAACATGTTGTACCCTGTAGCCAGACTTTTAAATAGGTTGGATGCCCTCCAGTAATTTAAATGAATCTTTAGCATGACTCATGACCAGGCTGAGCATTGCCAGTTTCACTGCAGGGAATTCCTTCTATGTGAAGGTGACACTTTGTGGCCTGTTTATTTTTTGATGTTGTGTGTCTCTGCACCAAGTAATCATTTTAATAGAAAGACCATTAGTATTTTAATATCAATTGTTATGTTTTATGTAAGACTATAGCAATAAAAAAAGTGATTATAGGATAAAATGAAAAAGTGCAGAACTTATAAAGTTTTTCTTTTGTTATTGTACATTCTAGTTCAGTATCCAGGGGAAAGATTGAAATGTGAGCTTCTACTGTTCAGAATAAAATTTCCCAATTACAGTTATTCCAGTTATTGCTACTATTCATTCTTTTTGTGTGCTTTTTTTTTGGTCCTGAATTAACTTATGGAAATTTTGAAAAAGGAATTATAACTCTGTTTTTATTTCACTGTGTATTATATATCAATCTAGAATCTCATGTATTGTAATGCTGTAAAAACAAATAGATGGTTGGTTTTGCACCAGCTCTGAGAAAACCTTTGAATCACTCTATTCACCTTGAAAAATTTTATCATTAAAAAAAAAAAAACCAAAAAAAAACAAACCAACAAAAAACAAACCCAAAAACCTAGAGAAGAAATAATATTGTCTAAATAAGAAAAAAACCCCAGGCAAACACACCCTCCAGTCAAACTAAAAACCAAAACAAAACCTATATAGTTCCCTGAATGTGCTGCTTTTGGTTTTTTTTTTTTTTTTATTTTAATAAATATGTTACTCCAAAACCAGTAGAATTTTATTTTGTGAAAACAGGTTTTAGCCATAAGTGCCCTCATTTCTCTTTAGACTCAGTTCCCTGAATGTGCTGCTTTTTTTTTTTTTTTTTTTTTTTTTAAATATTATTAATATAGTCTACTATCAGGCTGAATTATGTTTTGTCTGGTTGTTTCTGGCTATGCATTGTATAAACTTCTCAATCTCAAATATCACTTGTCTTGCAGAGTGAGGGCACAGTTACAACAGTCTCGTCTTCTGGTCAAGAAGAGCACAGGTCTATCTGAAACAGACATCAAACCCTGAAGCAGGCTTCACTTCAAAAAGTTAAATACTGTAGTTTTAATTAATTTATAATTTATTTGTATGCATAGTTTGAGACTTGTGTAGTTCCCTTATTTTTGGGTATTGCTGAAATGGAAACACCATTGGTTGATACGCCTGCCAGGTCAGAAGTCCTGTGACCTAAGCCATTGGGAAAGCCTAGCTAAAAACTCCCACATATACTACATAACACATCCTTTTTCTTAGTAAGTTTTTCAAAGAGCAACATAAACACTTTGTTAATGGGGACTACAACACTTTCATTTAGTTTGGACAGTGGTTAATTTCCCAAACAGCACAAAAATATATCCAGAGTGAGTTAACCTGTTTCTGAAACCACACCCTTTGTAGACAGACTTAAGTTTGCAGCTGTCCAGGTTTGGGCAGGTCATCCTGAGTCATCTCTTATTTTGATAAGGACTATTGTTACTCTATTACCACAATATTTTGATTGAGCCAATCAACACTCTTGAGAAGGAGTTTATTCAGTCAAACAAAATATCACTGATATGTGGTTACACAATTTCTATCAGGAAGTGGTTGCCAATGACAACAGGGTTTGCAGCCAGGATGTGTGCCATATCTGCAAAATACTTTATAGTCAATAAAATATTTAAAAATGAGGCCCTTCTTGATCTGTGGTTACCCCAGTTGATTAATTTCCATAGGTCAATGTGCTTGGCTGTCAGGCTTTCATTCTGTTAATTCAAGTAGCTTTACTTGTTTGATGTTACATCACAATATGTTCTCTGTAGATTTATGCTTTGTCATCATTCAGAAATCAATGTTAGTACTGACTTTTGTGAGCTTCCTAGCTTTAATTCTTTTAAAAACAACTGTTGTTTTAAATTTTTGCCCTTTTTCTATAGCTGTATGTTAATTTCTACTTGCTGTTTAGAGCTTCTAGAAATAAGTTTGTGTCTGGGGCCATGGTTAGCTGAACTGTTTTTTTTTGTTACAATGGGATCTAAAGAAAGAATTGCTTTGACATGCATACATCACACTTACACCAATGGGGTGCTAAGGTATAGTCATAAGTCACAGTAATAGCCAACAGGTGGAAAGGACAAATTATAGAGAAATAAAATACTGAGACTAAATTCCTGGTTAATACATCCATAATTGAAGTCCCACTATCTTCCTTTGGGGTAATAATTTTTAATATGCTGTTAAAGATATATTCTAGTTATCTTCCTTTGCGGTAATAATTTTTAATATGCTGTTAAAAATATATTCTAGTTACTCATAAAAATATTTATGGTATATTCATCTATATTTTCAGTCAGGCTTTACAGTAAGCATCTGTTTCTGAGACAAGCTGCTCAGAAGTTGTTTAATATTGCTAAAGAAGGAAAGAAAAAATCCTTTAGTTGGAAAGTTATATGCAAAAGAACTTAAAACCCTCTTTTCTCAGGCTCTTTTTCTCTCAGTTTTTTTTTTCTCTTTTTTTTCCTTCTTTTTCTCGCAGCTCTCTCTTTTTTAATATAAAAAGCAGTTTTTCTAGGTACTTCAGCTTTCACATAACACCGTGCCTGTCCATTTCTGCCGTGGTGACTGGCACAGACAGCACAACGAGGATCCATGGCAGACCACCTGGCAGAGTCCTTCACTACACACAACGAAACTGTGTGGGCCACTGAGTGGCAGGACAGGAAACATCACAGCAAAGACATTTCTATACCCCAGTGGAGTCCGGGTTTGCAGCCTTAGAGAGTGGGGGAAACAAAGTTAACTGATTTACCTTCATATTGAGGAAGTGGCGTATATAATCTTCTCTTGAAAAAAAATGATGCTTAACAGTTTTGGAAATACAGTAAAGTATTTAGTTGTCTCGAAAGAGATTTGTGTACCCAGTTTTAAAGGTCCAAGTTTGTAATTATTGGTCTTTGGGCTGTGGGAATCACAGTTCTTGACTGCTTGGAGGAAGCTCTTCTCAGCATTCTGTTCAAGTTGTCTCTATTTTTCTTCTCAGTTTTCTATAATATTTTTCCTAATTTTTGAACTGTTCTGTATAAATGCCGTCTATATAACAGATGGCTGCACTTCAGTGGTAGATGAAGTGCTGCCTTATATATCTAATTTGTAACCTTAAATGAACAGAAGCTATATTTTAAATTGCTGATTTTCATGAAAGCAGTCCAAATCAGTTCACTAACAAACTTTACATAATGGTGTCATGGCTTGAACTAAAATGGAAAGTCCTTAGTTTTGGAAAAAAACCTAAATAGTTTACCATTTATATAGCCATCTGTTCTATCAAGGGTTGGATGTCTTCATATGCTCTTTCTTCTAAACTTTTAGTCTGATGTTTAGTGGCTATTTTTCCACCTTATTCAGAAAAAAATCTAACAGCTTTTCCCATTGTGTGAAAAATCACATTATTACCCAAATTGTTTAACAACATAATGCCTGCAGAGAAGTTTCCTAAGTATTTCCTACTTTCTGAGAGTTGTTGTTCAAAGTAGTTGTTGCTCATATAATGATGAAAAATCACAGGAGAGAAAATAGTTTATTTTCTTTCACATACGTCTCTATTTTTGGTATCTCAAGTAAGTTTAGTTTAGCGCAGCTTCTGGGTAGGGTGAAATAAGTTGCAACAGTGTGAGACTGCAGGTTGATTATAGAGCACCTGCAGCTTTAGGAGTCCTTACTCAATGAAATTATATAAAAGTCTGATCTAGTATAACCATACGCTGCTCTTTCAAACACCTCCAAAAATACCAACAAAATTAACTTTATACTGTGGTGTTTTGCTGGATGGGGCTTTGCTGAGTACACTGCTACCAGCACCGATGATATAGAAAGCTGAGGTGGTTATAGGAGTGTTGCACACTCTTGATGGTCAGAAACACAATGTATTTATGTTTGATTTATGCTACAACCGTGCTCAAATCTGGTGTTTAAGGCTGCAGAACTGCTGCTTGAAAACTTAGTTGGCAATTTTTTCTATTTAAAATCTTAGATATTTTCTGAAACTGTTACTGCAGATCAGAATGCGAATTAAAAAACCATGGTAAATTATTATTAATTTGTTCTGACAGAAGAACACTGCTGGGATTGACAGAAATGTTATGCATGCTCATAAACAAGCGTCTTGTAATTTAAATTGCAGTTTATATGTATATGTGCACACATGCAGTGCTGAATTTGTGTAAATGCACACAGATATGTATATATGTACATTGCTCCATGGTTATTTTCTCTCTCTCAGAAGAAAGGAATTTTTTAAAATAGACTGATTACTGGTTAAAAAATATTAATTAGGGAGAGAGAGAAATTATTAAAGATAATTTTAAAATAAGTAAGGAAAAATGAATATGCCTTCGAAGTGGCAGATCCTGAGTCATGTGATTAAGTCAGAAAGGAATTTAATTCAAGATACAGGGTTATAGAAGTTGATGGCAAAAAAATGGATCATAAGAAATCCTCAGAAGTCCTCCTGCTGAATTCAAACTTAGATATAAACAGCTCGAGCTAGGGGGAATTTGATTTAAAGGCTCATTCAGTTGCCTCTGCCCTAGCATGCTTTCTTATCCCATCCTTAAACTTAAGGGATAATGCATTTATCTTGGATTGAGAAAGAGAAAAGGTTTTGCCTTTTTGACATAAAAGTCACTAATATTTTGAATAAGGGTTTAGTCATAGTGGATAGAAATTAAGTATTTTGGAAACCTGCAACTTCTGTAGATATTAAGATTCTGAAGACTACTGCTTTCTCACTGTAAAGCCATAAGAACAGTGTCAGAAAGTCTATTTGGATGCAAAATAGATAAGGATAAAATTTTTTATTATCATATTAAAGCCCCTCCACCCAAAAAATAAACCAAAATCCAAAAAACTAAACACCCCCTTAGACACAGAGACAAAATTTGGACATACTTACTGTCTTTCCTATAATTTCTTCTGTTGGGTATATGCTCAATATGACAGAGCAATGAAAGTTTCAACTGCCCCAGGGAAAAATTATATCTAGGTAACATCTCTAAATGGAAAACAGAAAAGCAGATGCCTGTGGTAGCCTGATAAATCACGGGATATATATGATTAAACAACAAAAAAAGTTATATGGCTTCATTTATCCTTGACGAAAGGGTATTACTAGTATTGCAGTGGCAGACAAAGGTTCTGAAAATACAGCTACCACATAACACTTGTCACTTTAATGCTTTCCTAAGTCTTTGTACTCTGAATAAAACAGCGATGCTTTATAAATAATAACTTGGATCAGGTTTAGCATGGCTTCCAAAATCTCCAAAGTCTTAAAATTCCCGCAGATTTCTCAAATTTCTGCACAGTAGTGTCATCAGAGAGGTTAAACTGAAATTAAGGTCTTAAATGTTTTGTATCTTCTGTATCTTTTTATAGTAGAGCAGGGAGTAAAAATGAAGGGATCATCTTGTTTTGACATGGTTTATTGGATGTATTCCTTATGTTCTCATCATTTGTGTTTCCTACCTAGTATGACCTCCCTATGAAGGATTTCAAAGGCTAATTTACCAACATGTAAATGAAATTCCTTTTCTGTTACAATATATAGTGTTCATAGGGCATTTCTAAATGGTACAGTTTGGTGTGTCACACAATTAACTTCTTGAAGACTTTTTTCAGGAAATAGCGAAGATGGTCTTCTGAATTGTCATCATGCCTTGCATGTGGGACTAGTCCAATTTTCTCCTTATCTAATTTCTTATCTGTTAGAACATTCTTTTTGGTGGAGGATGGAATATATTCACTATTAATTGCCTATGGGAATGTAAATAAAAGCAGATACAGCTGATAGGCAGGTTTTTTAAAAGTCAAGGACTAATAAAAATTAAGGATAAAAAAAATTATTCTGCTTGGACAAATGCTAGCTTTTACTATTATGTGAGCTCATTAGAATGATGAAAAATACTCACTATTTATATAGGGATAATTCTTTTGCCAAAATGAAAACTGACTTCTTGAGCTGCTCTAATATTCTATAAACAGCTATTTTAGTGGCGTTCTAGGAAAAAATATTTTTACAGGAAAACTTTTTGTGGTCTCATATGGTCCTTAAGTAGATGAGAGGTTCAGTGAAATATTACAGTAGAAAGTGAATTGTTTTCAAATCATTACGGAAAACAGGATTTGTTCAGAAAGTTGAGGATCTGATGGTTGCACAATGAATGAAGCAAGGAATTTAGATACAGTGGGGATGTGTAGTCCTTGCAATCATAACAGGATATGATATTAGATCTTAGGCTCTGAGAGATATTGTAAAGAATAATTAGACCAGACTTGAAGAGTATTTGGGTTATTCTAGGAGGTACAAAATATATGCAGTGCAGTCTTCCTGTGGAAATCGTATCAATGCAGATGCATCACAGAGGGAATAATCTCTTAGAAGTCTGGTTTTTCTGCCTGTCATATTGTAGGTCTATCACAATTCAGAACCTTAGGCTGGTAGTTTGTATTAGGGAATACTGAAGTTTCACAGAAATCAAAGGTTTTTTTGGTTTTTTTGTTCACAACAGGAATGATGGTTACATCCATATGGAGGAAAGAGTGAAGGAAGGAGGGATCAGCTCAGATAAGATTGCTTTAATATTTAAGTATTGGAAAATATATGAATAACTCTGTGAAAAGGATTGCACTGAATTTTTCTTTTGGATATCATGCATTTATTGTTACTTCTTAAAAATCATTCTTTTCAAATGAGTTTTGCTCACTGCATAGCAGTGCCAAAGTAAGCAGCAGCTGGTTAAGTCTCCAAAAATGTATTTCATCTTTATAGCTCTCATCTTCTCATGCATCAGTAGAAAAGTCTGAAAGGATAAAACTGCACCAGGCAAAATAATGGGCCTTGCATTGATTATCATGATTTGATAATCAAGGAACTGGTTGTCTGAAGTCAAGTGGCACATGATCTGTGATAGGGCAATTTCAATTATTCATGCTATTGTAGGAGGCATATTACCATGTCTGCTGCTGCTGCTTGTACAGTGTCAATTCTCTGCTTCTGACTTTGTTTCTTAGAAGTAACTTTGAAGATGAAAGTCAATTTATAGCATACAAAATTGAAATAGTGTGTAACCAGGGGGTTATACTCATGCAAAAAAAAAACCCGCAAAAATCTTTGAGATATCTTTGAGGACTCTGAAATGACAGCAAGCTGTGCAGACCATCTAAGAAGGAACTCCACACTCTATCCCCAGCAGCCGAGCTGCGGATCCTGAAAGAGCTAAGAAACAGGTGTAAACTGACAGGTAGATATTAGATGAGACCTTTTAAATGTGTAGGAGTAAAGACCTCTTTGGACTTGGCAGTGTATTAAGGGAACCTAACAGAATGATCAACTCAGGACAAGGTGCAGCTACCCACCTCTCAGCAGCCTTATACTCTTCTCCTCTTCACTCTGTTAAAACACTGTATGAGAAGAAGGAAGCCAAAACATATTTTGAAAGGTGTCTGAGTCTAGGTAAGCAAGGGACATGATGGAAAATCATGTTATGGATAAAAAATTCTATTCCATCAAGTTTTTCCTATCCATCTGTTCTCATATAACAATGTTAGAGCTGATGTATTGCATTTGAATGATTCTCGAAATTGAATCAGTTGTCACTTCTTGGGGTGGCTTTCCTCCTCTGTTTCATTTAATCTAATTTCTTGCTCTTACCCTGTCTTTAACAGCCCAACCTCTTAACTTTCTAGTGAATACTCCTTCAGGCATCCTTGCTTCTTCCCTTTGCTTTTCTTGTCCTGCTAGGATGTGTTTAATTTCTGTCTTTTGTGAGAGTCTCAGTGGTCTGTGCCAAGCGTTTAAAATAACAATTTTGATTAAATTAAAAATATGTGTTTTCAGCTTTTTGGAAAACAGATTGTCTTTTGTGCACAGCTGTCATTCCTGTTTGGATCTTCTAACTGCTACAGACTAACAAATATGAATAGTAAATATTGCACAATTGATGAGATATAAGATTTTATGATAGATTTTCTTGGGTTAGATTTAAAGGTAACGATTTTAATTGTCTGGAAAATCTTAGAGAAAACAGTGGTGTATTAAGGTATCTCATTTTAGTGAAAATTGACTGTGTCTTTATTTTTCAGGTAAATCAATATTCCAGACAGTAACCCAAAGTTTTCTTAAAGATCTAAACAAAAGGACTATCTCAGTTCCATACAGTGACAAGGATGGAGAAAAATAAAAATATCATGTGTTACTACCTTAAATGAAGGGGCCAATAAAAAATGCTTAGCTACTAGAAGTTCCTTTGGAAGAATGGAAATACTGTAATTCAGTAAGAAAATAGTTTTGTATAATGAAGCAGGTCATATAAGTTTAGATAGCTGTAAGCCTGATTAAATTATAACCTTGCAATCAGATCTTTTGGTATTTTTTTGAAATTTGAAGGAAATTATTAAAGGAATTTATGAAGAGGTCCAACTCAAAAAATAGCTTTTCTACTACAGGCTTGATATTTATTTTTTTAAAATTTTAGTGAAGATCATCAGTAAGAGAGGGATTTCAGGAAGTGACCACCTAGCAAGACATTCCAGAAGTCTTCTAGTTGGACTGTAAAACATTTATTAAAAAAAAAAAAAAAAGAGGAAGAAACAGAAAAAGAGACTGGTGATTTGAGATTAGGAGATTAGGAATAACCACAATATATCAGGAATATAAATTCCCCTTTGTTTTACAAAGCACAAAATACAAACTTATTTTTAAAAATGTTAGGCAGTGGTATAAATAAATAAGTCACAGATGATTCAAATTATGCAAATCCCATGAACAATAATCACTAAAAACTACACTTTTACGTACATGTTCTGCTTTGCTTGGAACAACTTCTCTTGCTGCTCAGTTTATGAAGGGAGTTTATTATTTTAGGACTTTTAAAAGAGCTTATCTTTCAGAGAATGTTATGGGTAAAAAGGTATTCATACACTCATGCATTTTTCTCATTTTTGTTAATATGATCATGTTCTTCTGTTTTGATCTGTTTCCTCCTTATGATGATCTGGAAGTATTGTTAGAAATGTTTGATTTCAGAGCAGCTGAAATTAATAATGATCATATAGAAGCTGCAATTTTGTAGAGATTTCTGGGAAAATGAAGCTTTTCTGGATATTAATAGAAGCAAAGTGTTTTAGCACTTCACAGTAGCTGGTAATTACCTTTTCAAGAGCTGTGATTTTCTCTGTTTGAATCCTAGCTTTTCTTTGGCAGAAGGCCTCTTGGCCATCACAGTAGTTCCTATTCTCATACAGAAATGTTTAATTGACTTAAATTTGGAGAAGTATTTGGAATAATTTTCTACAAATTGCACAAACATCTGGATTGATTTTAATAGGTGGAGCTAGCTCATGAACTTGATTGTTCTACGCTTACATGTTGTGGCCTGCTGGCCAATATAGGCTCTTGGAAATGGCAGTTTTTGACACATTGATGTCCATTGAAGGAAGGCTTTAAATCAATGGAAGAAGGGAGTGAAGAGTATGCTCTTCGTTTAATCTGATTTTTTTCTCTTATCCTCTCTTTAACAGTGAAGTGAAATTTATTCACATGTAATTTGTTTCAAAATTTTTCAGCTACAGGAGAGTAACAGTAGACTGGATGACCTCCAGATCCTATTAAGCTTTCGGTTTTCTTCCACTTGATGATATTACAAATCAATAAAAGAAGTGTCATAGTCTTTAAAAGTGATTGGGTAGCCAGTGAGAAGAGGAAACTTTTACCCTTTTAAAGATCCAAGTAACTGCAGAAGTCCACATACATGGAACTCCACCCATCTCTTAAACCCAAACTACATTTAAAATTTTTTAAGGTCAGTATTTCAAAATTATTCTTTCAAGGTGACCAGTAAATCATGTTGTCTTAACCTTTGGAAAGAACTTATATCATCAATCCTATCTATTGTGGAACAGAAAAAAGGCAAAAATAATGTCAAAATACAATTAAAAAAAACCCCAAAACCTAGAAATTGGCAGCTTATCAGTTCAGAGAGATATAAAGTGATACGTTAACATGTGAGCTGGCACATTAACGTGGTGACTGTAAATCTACTTCTCCCAAACTATTAATTCCTGTGATTAACATAATATTCACATAAAAGCAGTACTTTTTTTCCTCTAGAAAGAGAAAAACTCTAAATTTTTTTGCCAGAAGGTGTTTTTTGATTTTATAAGTAAAGACGGCAGAAAATTGTTACGCCTTTCATAATTTGATAACAAAAGTCTTTCCCTGTCAGATGCTAATGAGAGCAACAATTTGTTGGAAATTGGTAAACTTTATGGAAACAATAGTATAATTTTATCATTAATGGATAAAATGCTTTTGATATCTCATCTAAAACAGCCATAGACAAATTTCATATCTCTGTTTTGGGAAAACGAGAAGTAGATTTGCATTTCTTAGCAACTGCAGTCTCTAGTAGCGTAAATTCCTTCCAAGCTTTTGCATGGCAAATGCTGAACTGCTACTTATTTCTTACTTCTACAAAAATAACAGTGTTTTCATTGCTTATCACATTATCCTAGAATAGAATGTATGCGGACAATTTGTTTCCTACTTTTTGAGTTTTCTGACACTTTTCCCCTTGATTCATCAAAATAAACATAGTTCAGCTTCAACTTATCAGTAAAAGTGTTATTAAGAGCATTTTAACCCAAATAACATTGTAAGTTTACTCAGGATTCAAGTATTTCACCCTTTTCAATTATGTTTGCTAGTTTAGAAATCTATTAGTCTCTGAGGTTGGTTAATTTGGGATTGCTTTGAGGGGTTTTTTGGCTACAGTTCTCATGTCTCTTGGGTCACTACAGATGGAAAGTTAGGGAAATTGTTCTTAGGCAAGGTGTGTTTCTGATGAAATCTGTAATGATATTTGAAACATGTGAATATCTGCTTGGTTAAGTTAACTGGTCAAGGACTATGGCTTATAAAGGGAATAACCAGGAAAGTGATAAATATACAGACACAGCTGTCCAACAAACAGATGATAAAAGCAAAAAAAAAAAAAAAAACAAGCACGGATGTTTTTCAGCTACTAACTGATAAGCCATTAAATAAGCTATTCAGATACTGGTGTTTTATAAGGCTGAATTCGGCAAGATGAATCTTAGATTCATGTCAAAGATCAGCAGTGAAAGCAATTTATCTGAGCAACTTAACAGGAAAAGTCTAGAGAGTACAGAGGTGTAAATGGTGGGACAAGGAGGTGCTGTTTGTCTGTGTGCGTGCAGGTCCATCATTTAGTCTGAGGATGAGTGACCACTGGCACAGGTTGCCCAGAGACTTTGCAGAGCTTCCCTCCTTGCAGATATTCTGGATATATCTGGATATGGTCCTGGACAACTGGCTGCAGGTGGCCCTGCTAGAGCTGGGGATTTGGACCCAATGACTTTCAGTATTCTCTTCCAAACTCAGCCATTCACTGATAATTCACTGTGTTGAAGCTGCAATTGCCAATAACTCTGGTAAACAGCATTCTCTCTAGCTTGAGAACACACAGAGTCTGAAGCATGGATGTGCGAATAGTGGCCAGCAAATGCCATGTTTGATCTTAACCAAACTGTGTACAGTCTCCAACTTCAGTTATACAGGCACATTTCAAGTGTCCTGCTTATTTGTCATTCTTAGGAGAAGAAATTAGATTTTTACTTAAATGTATGTTATGTTGTAATGCATAAAGGTAAGCTGAAAGGAATATGCCTTTTCTTTTGCCATGGAAAATAGTGATATTGTGAGCAGAACAGCTTTGCTCTAAGAAAGGCTGTGGTTTGCTATTCTTATTTGCATTCTCTTGAAGGCCTTTTTTCCTTCTTTTCACTTCTGGGGACAATTTGCTTCCTTCAGAAATGAGGTTTATGCTGACAGTTACTAGAGGGTTTACTTTTGACCCCTAACACGCTGCTTTCATTTTAGTTTACACGCCCCCTTGAATTCAGCTTAATTAAAAAGGAGAAATTAATCTGCATAAAAAATTAGTATTAGAATTTCAATATCAATACATAAAATATTTTCTTCCTAGTTTTAGTATTTTTTTTTTAAAGAAACCAATGAATTTTGTGTCTTTTTTAGTTTATAATGTGTTATATGATATTTCTAGATGCTTTAAGGAGCAATATTTTATATCAGCATTAAGAATGTATAGGAAATAAAGATTTTTTTACTAATTTTTAACTTTTTTTCCACATGTCAAATGAAATGCCAGTGTTTTCAAGACATTTCTTAAAGCTGTAATGTTCAAGTAGATAATGAACAAAAATTGCTCTTTAATCACTCGTATATTAAAAAGCCATTTGTATGTGATTTTCTTCACCTTTGAATATCAATATATGAAAATTAAATATAAAAGCTCTTCTGAAGTTTTTAAAAATCAGGTAGCTCATATCCATATACAACCCCACCTATACTTTGACAATGTTCAATTTAGGAAACTTTTAAAAAATATAATTCCATGTGTTTTGCTGTATTAATATACTGCTTATGCAAATATTCTGATGAATACTACCATTGTAAGTTTATAAGGATTTATGTTTTTATTCTCTATTTAAATATGTATCTGGTAGTCTTACCAAGAAAACTCATACAAGGTTGGTTCTTCACACCAGGTGAATGTTCAAAGCACTCTTAAGGCTTGTTCCTAGACTGCTGACAATGAAATAATAAACACTGTAACAGCAATTATTTTTTGCAGTCTGCAGATCTAGGCTAGTTACAGACTGGAATAAACTACTCAAGAACAAGGAATATCTCAGCGTCTGCCCATCTGAGAGCAGCCGTCATGTGTCCTCCACTCCTGCAGGATGAAAACAAGGCCGGCAATGGCTATGTTAAGATGAGGGAAAGCCAGAGGCGAAATAATGCATCTTGTTAAGAGCTAGGATGTTATCTTCACCTGAGTGCTGTGTTGGCATGGTTACCCAGCTCCTAGGTTAGAGCTGATCGTGCTTGGAGGGCTCAAGGACTAGACAGAAGGGTTATCTACAAATCTCTCTATTGGATGTGTGCTGTACCTTCAACAGTCTCTGAGGCATAAGGGTTTGAGATCCTGACAATATTCAACAGAGAGCTCCTGGAGATATAGTTTGTTTTTCTTAGTCTCAGTCCTAAACAGTCCCAGTTGTCTATTTTATTGAAATAGTTAATCTGTGGCTTGCTGGGTCTTGTGCTATATCACCTGGTTTATTGTAAATGAAAAAAAAAAAAAAGAAAAAAAGAAAACAAAAAAGGGGGAATGCTATAAAGAGACTTGGGAAGAAACAAATTTGGAATCTAGGTGTCATGATCAGCATTTTCTGAAATTCTAAATTATGTTTTAAACAAGTGTTTAAAAACCAAAGCCTACTCTTTTCCCTGTTGTTCACCTGTATCAATTAGTTCGCCTGGCTCCTACTGTTTCCAGTCATCAGCAGCATGTGTTATTTTCTATTTGGACAGCAGTGGTCTCCTAGCTTGCTTGACTTTTCTAAACAGTGTGATTTAGGAGAGTATATCCTATTTTACTTACTAACCTGAAAACATATAGGGGCAGATCAATTCAGAAATCGTATACAAGTTCTCAGGGACTCGTGCACAAGCTCTGAGTTTATGGCTTGGATAGCTTTCACAGAATCTTTCATTTTCATGGAATATCCTGAGTAGGAAGAGACCCACAAGGATCATCGTAGAAGCCAATTCAGAAAGTAGTTTTTCTAATTTTTCAGGGAGATTTTGCTTTCTATCTGTACCTTTTAGTGTGACTTAGCATGGTGCATTTGTCTATTTACCCCTGCAACAGAGCGTTAGACACGTGTAGCATGACTGGACAACGAATCCAGCTGATCTGGAACGGTGTTGGATCCATTGTGACTCCACAGGGCACATAGGTACTTGGTCAGCAAGATCCATGGATGCACTCGGCTATACTCACGTAGTAACAGATTTTGCTCAGTAATACAGTGTATCTTGATTGTGTAATTTCCAGAGATAAGTATCAAAAATTAAACCTGTGTTCAGGATGGGGTTAGTTCTGCTCCAAGATTTTGTTGGAGAATTTCAGGGTTGATAAAGCTCTAAGAAAACTTTGCACCTTATCTTTATTGAAAGGAGAGATGAAAAGTATTTTTTATTTTTCTTCAGTACTGTAAAGTTTCTGGTCAGAAGTCCTGAATTATCTTTAACTCAAATTAAAATATCAGTGGCTTTACTGACCTCATTCTAGAAAACATCTCTGTCAAACCACCTGCAATGTTCTGTGAGGGCAGACAGATACTGATTTGCACATGGAGTAATTCCTCTGAGATGCATGGTAGCTATGGAGTGCTGTATGTTGCTATGGTCTCTCTTATTTGCTTTAATTAAAACATGGCTCTGGCTGAGTAAATCTTTTAAAATATGTTCTGTTGTCTTGCATTCCATCGTTGTGATGGATTGGCTATGGGATTCTTTTTCTTTCAGCTGATAGTTTCTGAGAAATCATTGACGTGTATGGCAGTAAGCCAGGCGGTGACTTCTTTCTTGATTTTTTTCTGTCTCTTTTTTCAGTAGGTCCCAAATCAAATGCTGTCTTTAAGGTAGGCTAAGACATGCCTGTTTTCACTGGCTATATTTGCAGCTATTGTAAGGAAAGCACGTGACATTGACCCTCCACCTTCCTTTGTATGTAGTTTTCAGAAATTTGCAATTGCTTCTTGCTAAGATTCCTTGTATAGAAAAGCATATGTTATCTTCCTGGCATTTAAGGACTTGCTCAACCATTTATTTCTTTAAACATTTCTTTAACTCTTTTTTTCAGTGAACTTGGTGGGAAAATCAGAAATCAATACTCTCATTTTATTTAAAACTTTTTAAAGTTCTTATCCTAACTAATGCTGTTGGCAAGTTTCACTTAATAGAGCTAACACAGGTAGCTGAAGTCATTGTACAGGAAATAGTGAACAAGTTAATGCTGTTCATGTAAAACAACTCTAGAATCATAGAATGGTTTGGGTTGAAGGATCACCTAGTTTCAACCAAGAGGTAAAAACTAAAATCCAGTAGTTGATCCCATAATAGAGATGACTTTCTCAATATGCTAGATTTTTTTTTGTGTAAATGCTGGTGAAATGCAAATTAAATTTTTACCTTAATTTGCTTGTAGTATATACTTGTAATATAGTCTTATTGTATCTTAAATTATAGAAATTATAATACCGCAAACATGCTCAGATCAGAACACATAGAAGTAAAATGAAGTATCTTTTGCCAAAGCATATTTAGAAGTCTACTTTCCTTGTTGTTTTCTCTTTCAGTTTATAATTGTTTTATTCACAGTTTTTAAAAGGACAGACTATACATAAATGCAACATATTGTTCCTTAAGCTCCAGATGAAAATTGTTTTCCATATTGTTCCTTAAGCTCCAGATGAAAATTGTTTTCCAAGTCCATTTTAAGTGTAGAGTGAGGCTGTTGAGGCTCAGTTCTGCAAAAGCTTACATGTACTTAAGTTCTTGAACTGATCACATTAAAATGCCTGAATGAGTAAAGTTACTTCCGTAGGCATTCCTAAAGAGGTGGTACTGTAATCTGCAATCTCATTAGGCTTTGTGGAAAATTATAGAACGGTGGAATAACAGCCTTGTAATTATGATCTATAATTATTATGGAATTACATGAAGCTGTGCTATTCCACCTCAGCTGCTACTCTATAACCTGAGATATTTATAGGAGAGAAGAAGTCCTCTCCCACTGGTAGTCACTAATATTCCTACAAAAGCAGTTTATAGGGCAAAAGAGAAATTATTCCTACCTATTACCAAATAGATTAGAAGGTCTAATTATCTTCCACGTGTATCAGTGAGCAATAAAATGAAATAATTAGGGTCAAAGGATGGCCTGCTTCTGAGCAGCCATAATTTACAATATGTTGGCATTCAGTGTTCTGAGGATGAATTATTATGATAATTTTGTCACTGTATACAGTACTTGCTCTTTCCATCTATTCTGGATGATAAAACAAGAAACAGATACCTTACAGGTGAATTTGGTGTAATTAAAATTCTTTTGTCTTAGCACATCATCTTTGGGTCTTCATGGTATAGACAGTCAAGTCTGGTCACAGCATTATGCATCGCAGCTCTTCACAGAGCACAAAGCTTTTCATTCAGTTAATTAACTTTTTTTTCTAAATGCCAGCTTTTGATGAGCAACCCAGGTTGGCAATCGCTATCTGTTCAAACTCTCACATCAGTCAAGTCCCAAGCAGTTATTTTAATCAAAAGTAGAATATGTTGCCCAAATGAGCCAAACCTATTTCTAGAAGTAAAAGCAGCAATGCTAAGCACTTAGTATACAATAAATTCCCGTATATTACTTGATGGATAATGATTATAGACTTGGAGCCGTATGTTAACAGCAGCTTCTAGCACTGTGGATATTTCCTACAGTTCATCTGTAATAAATACAACAGTGTGAGAATCATAAGAATTAAGATTCATGAAATATCCATTTAGTTTCCCTCACAGTTTTACATTTGGTTTTATGTTTTAAGATTAATTCCTTTACCATTAGTTTTCCAATTTCTCTTTTGCTCCTGTCAGAATCAGCTGCTTTTTGCAGCATCAGAAAGATTTTGGTGCACTTGAATGCCCACCAGGCTGAGATACGTGCCAACTTACCATCCTTTGTGAGCTCTGATAGCTGATAGTGATGGGACGCAGACCTGCACAAGTCACAGTAATGGGTTTTGACAGGTTCTGTGAATTGTTAGTTTTTCTTAAGTTTCATTCTTGTCACTATTGCCTACGGCACCGTGAGCAGAATGACAAAAAGGGCAGTGCAGCTCCATTAATGAGCTACCTGTGCTGTTCATACAGGAGAACAATCAGCCTTCTCTTATTCCCCCAGGACATTAAATTAAGGTTGGCAGTGCATGCATAACTGCTGCTGAGGCCTGATGCATAGGCTTAGTCTGTGGTCCCCTTAATTGCATCTCTACCTGTAAGCTTATGAAATAACCCGCTTGCATCTGCTGAAGACAGAGCCAGATCAATTTGGAAGCACACAGGTACAAAAGCAATGTTTAGTGTACCTAAATGCATTTTGTAGAACATGAATACACAAACCAACACCAAGATAAGCAGGGCAGTTGATATGCTGCAGGGAAGGGGTGACATCCGCAGGGAATGTTACAGGCTGGAGAAGTGGGTTCATGAAAAACTCAAAGTTCAGTAAGGCTGAGCACAAGGTCCTGCACCTGGGTCAAAGCAATCTCCCATAGAAGTGCAGACTGGGTGATGAATGGATTGAGAGCAGCCCTGTGGAGAAGGGCTTGGGGAACACCAGCGGTTGAAAAGCTGGAAATGAGCTGGCAATATGTGCCAACACCCCAGAGAACCAACTGCATCCTGGTACATCAAGATAAGTGTGACCTTGAGGTTGAGGGAGGTGATTTTGGCCCTCTACTTCTGTGAGACCCCAGGTGGAGAGCTGTGTCCAGCTTTTGGCTCACAAGTACAAGAAGGCATGGACCTGTTTGAGTGGGTCCAGAGAAAGACCAAAAAATTGATCATAGTGCTGCAACTCCTCTCCTGTGGACAAAGGCAGAGAGAGCTGGAGGTTGTTTAGCTTGAGGAAGAGATCTTGCATCCATTCTGTCATTAAACTGTGTTTACTAGAGAGATGTAGCAAGAATTTACCAGGTCCTGTAATGACAGGACAACGGCACCAGTTGTATACTAAATAATAACCTCACTGCATCAGGCCCTCAGCTTTCATGTAACAAGAAATAATTTTTTCTAGTGAGCACATGGAGGTAATACACCCCAGGAAGAGTAGTGACGTCTGTGTTTTTTTCTGCCAGGCCTCCATACAGGAGGTTGCAGAGCTGCTAGAGGTAACTGCATAAAAGTCAGTGTAAGTCCACATGCAGTCCACCTGAATTCCCTGATCTGATACCTGGTTTAACAAGCCACGAATAGCTATAACTCATTAGCTGTGAGTTACAAATCTTAGTTAACATAATTAGACTGATTCAGAAATGAGCTTTGAATCTTGTGCCATGGTGCTTTCTGTGAACTGTTTATTCACTTGTTTATGGCTGTGTTGATCTCAGTTTCTATTTGGGCTTTTTGGTGTCAGTTTGTTTTCCCTTTATGTTTCATAAGAAACTAATGGATAAATCTAGACCTAGAAATTGTGAACTTTTCACCCCTACTGTGTTTTGTAAAGAAACACAGAAAGAAATTAAGCCAATCTCTGGCTGTATAAGTCAAACTAGGTAATTCTCCCATAACTGTTTGCTCATTGTAGTGCACAAATGGAAGACCAGGTAGCAGCACCACCAGCAACGTGTTGCATTCAGAGATATTCAACTTTATCTTGAGTCAGCTGTGTGTGTGTACCCCAAGACAGCACAGTAAATCCTGTTTCTTCTGTTCTGCTCTTGATCATTGCCAGTCATGATGCCTTCTCTGACCTGTAGTGAGTGAAGGTAATGGGGTATCTCAGACAAACGGCACAACTAGTCATCCTCCCCAAGTAGTCATCCTCTCAGTCCTGCTGGATATGCATTGCTTTATGTTGTCCGTGGCATCTGTGTAGCTTCCTGGTAGACCAAAAGGGGAAGAGAGTATTCACCATGCTGTTTTGTGAAGGAATAATCTCATCTGATCAGTTTAGGTGTTGGCTCCTAGACACATTCTGTTTTCTTTCAATATAGATGGAAAGAAATTTATATGAAATGGTTTTGACTGTTTAAAAGTGATAGAAAGGAAAACAAAAATATATTTATAAAATTATATAAAAATGATGCTCTCTTAAGAGACTTATGGTAAGCTGTAAGGCCTGTGGTGGTGGGGAAATAATAAAGTTGCAGTCCGTTTTAGTTTCGGGTTTTCTGCATGTTTTCCCTGCCTCTGGCAAGAGGCAGGTAGAGCCTGTGTCTGAGAAATTGGTGTACAGTAAATGTGATATTTACAGTTCTGCAAATTTTACAGAAATAGGAATGCAAGGGATATCAAGAGATGTTATGGTCACTTATGCCACATATAAATAAGATTTCTGAACATAATACACCTTCACCTGTGAAAGATGCCTTTTTTTTTGTGGGACTAAACTGTTGAGTTGGGCAGTTTTAGAGTTGTCTAAGAACCTGCATCTTGCATACTGCCCAATAAATGTTATATTAGCTCAGTAAGCAGGTTGTCATAGTGACTGAGTGATAGGTGTTGTCACAGTTGCCATGTGTGACTTGCTGAATCATAGACTTCATAGAATCATTAAGGTTGGAAGAGACCTTCAAGATCATTGTGTCCAACCTTCTAAAGTGATAATACACAGAGAGCTCACTTAGCTTTGTAAAGGTGCCAATGTAACAGTTGCAAATATGATTGGTCATCTATTATTGGTGTTTTCTGTTTATTTAATTTAAAATTATGTACCAGGGAACCTCAAAGACTTTATTAATAGACCTGCCACAATTACAGTTTTAGTGCCTGTTTTAACAGGCTAACTGTAGGAGATTCATAGCTATTTTTGCCAATTTCATCATTCTTTGACCTCTTTCAAGCATGTAGCATTGCATATTTGTATGCCATTGAAATTGACAAAGAGGCTCTGTGTAGTGGACAATCTACTTACATCCCTGCTGCCCCTGTAAAAAGCTTTTTCTGTGCTTTGTTTACATTGGTACTCTAGCGCCTGGCAATGGTGAATTAAAAATAAGATCGATGAAATAAACAGTGTGTGTAAATGAAAGCTAGTAAACTCACTTGATTGACTTTTGAATCACAGGAGTGAAATCTCATAGACTTTGTTGCCTGAATTTAACCTTATTCTGTTATTATGTTTGCTTATTTTTAGCCCAGCTACACTGATTATATATTGGCAGAAGCATTCACTAACTCTTGTGAGGAGTGTAAAACCATCTTGTACCTAGGATTTACAATCTGACTTTGTACTCAGACAAGTAGAGAGGAAATAGTAGTGTCTTGTGTAACTTGCATGCTGAAAAGTTCTGGAAGCTTCTGTTGTTAATCAGCCTTTTCCTTGTCCTGGCTTTCAATGAAGAATATTTTTAGCTGCACACACAGAGAATGAATCATTGAAGTCACAATTCTAGAAAGTACTATTTGTATTTTAAAGAACTTTTCTTGCTCACAGAATTGTAAAGTACTTTAGTTTTATTTTGCACTTATATTTGGTGACCAGTGGAAGACCTGCAAGTACTCTGTTGAAGAATCTAGCATATAGATCCATGTTTCTTGCTGATTGTGATAAAACCCTGGGCTTGCCTAGTATGGGAATATTTAATGAGTAATTGTCATCATCTCCCTTTATTTTTATATATCTTGAAAAGTCACTGCATCCCATTTTCTTCTGTGGAAATTAGTACAAGAGCAATATTGATTTATTTTACATGGCATTTAGAACTGTTAGATGATGCTTGCTTAAAAATATTCTAGCTTCGTTAATAAAACCCAAACAAAACCTTCAACAACTTAAGTTACTTCTGTATATTTTATTTTCCTAAAATATCTTTGAATAATTACTTAATAGCATTTCCTCAAAAATTACTGGTGCTCAGGAGAAAATTGCTTTTGTAAATCACAGTGATCTCTAACATTTATGAATAATGTGAGAATCTGTTTCCCTCTCTGTTCTCACATCTTTATTTGAGAAATTAGATATATCTACAGCTTCCAAATTTGATGTGATTGTTAGAGTTTAAATGCCTTACATCTGATTATTAATTTTTATTTTCAGGATTTCAGTCATTGGATAACAGCTTAATTTCCTTTGGCACTTAAGATTATAGATTCTGAATTGTGTATTCTAACTTGTATGCTTTCATTAAAGAAATGAAAAAAAAAATATAGTCAGACAGAATCCATTCACTTAAAAATGCATTTAGAGATTCTGCAGTTCTGTGTGGAAGATCCCCTTTCAGCTTTCCAATATCCTAATTTTAAAGGTGACCTTCACAGGGGTTTAACCAGGGATTTAGTGAAAGAAAAACATGTACTTGCAAGGAAGCCAGAAAACTGACTGAAAACTGCAGCATGGCCCATCATCTGTAAGAAATATCCTGCTCTGCTTGTTGGAATTGTGCTCTGAGCACTTCTGCTGGAGTCTGATGAGACCTGACACATCTAACTCTGTTAGGAACCTGGAATTTTAGTCTTTATTTTTGGGTTATTTTTAGTAAAATATTTTTGGTGTTCAAGAAAATATTTATGAAATCTAGTAAATAATTTGAAAAATTATGCTTATTCATGAACTGCTACAGAAATCCATTCATTTAAACCAGCTAAAAGTCAGGACCTTAAAAAGATCTAACATATTTATTGTTTGCTTGATTATTTTCCTGAATTTCATATGTCAAGTGAAACATAAGTACTGCACCATAAGAAATAAACTGATAAAAAGATAGTGCAACAGTTTTAATACAGCAGAAAAGTAACAGAAAAAAAAAATGGTGTTACCTATTCTGTGGAAAAGTAGCAACCAATAAATGCAGAGGTAATAAGGGCACCAATCTAATTATACATTTCACAGAATGGGAGCTTTAGTTCTAAATATGAGCTGCAAGCATTTAATTGTTTCAACTTCTAAATGACAGAAAACAATGAAAATCAAATTTGAGGCACGTTTTGTGGGCTGCCTTGTCATATAATAAAACTTTAAATGGACTAAAAGCATCAAAGACATAAAATGTCAGTTGAAGCTAGGACTCAAGTTTAACTCCTTTTCAATATTACCAGTGGAAGATGTGTCAATAACCTTTATACAGCTGAAGCTTCAGTGCAATTTCCAATATAAAGATTATGATAGACAGAGATCTTTCAGGTCGTGGACTTTTTTATTTTTTTTTTGTTAGTTTTCTCATTTTAGTTAGAGGTATTTCTCCCTCTTGATGTGAAATTTTCTGTGTGCATTTTCTTATGTGAGTATTCAGGATTGCTAGATAATTTACAGTTGAGTCCTAATTTTAAAATATATTTTAATATCTGCAAAGGTTTTTAAAACATTGCTCACTCTTTCCTAGAAGATCATTCATGATTTCAAAAGTTGAGACCTTGCAGGTACTTTGCTTAATAAAACAACCATGAGACAGTCAAAAGGCTGTATGATGTTAAAGAACAGTTGGAAGAAAACAGAATACAAAGGGGAATGTAGCACAAGACACTGGACCTATCTGTCTTTCTCATGTCTGAAGTGGAACAAAGACACTGAATAGAGAAAGCAGGTTTCCTTTCACTGCTCTTTATTGAACCTTCTATCTGTAAGATGAAAGAATGTGAATAAGAAAGGCTTTCTTCCGCACCCCCAAAAAAGCTGAGAAAAAGCTGATCATTCATACTGAAAGTTCCTGCTGATAACATCTCTAAAATTCTTAGATTTTTTTTTTTTTTCCTGAGGCAATTTCAAGTTAGGTCTCTGGTGATTTCTCACTAAGAAGTGGCTGACACCCAGTTCTGCATGGTGTATATGCTCTAGTATCAGGCAAACATGAGAGTGTGTTGGTGCTACAGCTTTGTCCTTGCACACTAGTCCCAAGGTATGGAGCATTTTGATCATTAGCAGTACTAGCTTTGTGCCCCTCATTACAGGAAAGACATTGAGCAGTTGGAGCGTGTCCAGAGAAGAGCAGGTGAAGGATCTGGAGCACAAATCCTATGAGGAACAGCTGGGGGTATCTAGCCTGGAGAAAAAGAGTCTCAGGAGAGATCTTGTTCTCTACAACTGTCTGAAAGGAGATTGTGGCGAGGTGGGAGTTGGTCTCTTCTCCCAGGTAATTAGCATTGGGAAAAGGCTTCAGGTTGCACCTGGGGAGGTTTAAATTGGATATGATCAAAATTTCTTCCCTGAAAGGCTTGGCAAGCACTGGAACAAAGTGCCCAGGGAAGTGGTTGAGTCACCAAACTTGAAAGTATTTAAAAGATGTGTAGATGTGGTCCTTAGGAGCTTAAATATACTACTTAGTGGTGGACTTGGCAGTGTTAGGTTTATGGTTGGACCTGGTGATCTTGAAGATTTTTTTTCCTACCTAAATGATTCTAAAATTCTGTGTGTCAATTTATTTTTTCCATCATTTGCTCTGTTATCTTTCATATTCCTCTGCTATTTTAAAAATATGAGTAATGTGCACAGAAAACACTGCTCTGTCATTTAATGAGACTAAATTTTAAAATGAGAATAATTTAAGCAGTGAAATAGGTTCCTCAGACAAGAGAGTTTCAGGACTGAATGAGAAAGTATCTACCAACTGTGTGTAGGTACAAAGGACGTGTAGACAAGGCCTGATTTTGCCTTGAAGTTAGCCCTACTTTCAGTAGGAAGTTGAACTGCTTGACTCCCCTGAGCTATCCTCCAACATAAACTTTTTCTGTGGGGGTATAATGTGCAACATGTTCTGCTCCTGCCTTATAAATGTCATTCACCATGCTGCAGGAGTTGGTTTTGCTGCAACTGTCAGAAAAGTAAAATGTATTAAGTATTCTGACTTATCAACTGAAGATAATACAGAAGTGATTTTAACAATTAGTACAATGAGAATAATTTTGGGCCATAGTTTCCCATTTCTTCATGTCAGTCCTCTATCCTGTTTCAAAACCAACATTTTTCCTGTCATAGACTATGTGTAGATATTCATTAAAAAACTAGATAAAATATTACAGAAGGTGAAAGATTCTCAAGACATGCTGTATGCCAGCATCCCCTTTATCCCATAACTCCTTCCATGTGCTACACTAAAACAACAAAAGGCAAGACAGCCTGTATGGGAATCTCAGTATTTTCTCCTATGTTCCTGATGATTTTGCAGTCCACTGTTTCTCTACCACTTTAATAGTTCCTAGGAGCTTTCGTTAATGAAAGGTGTTTCAGGACAGGTCTTGTTTGTCCAAATTTTAGTAAAGAATCAAACTGATTCCCAGTAGCCCATGAAGGAGTGACAGGAGCACTGTCTCTTGTTTCAGCATTTAGCTGGTGCACAGGCCACAAGATGATGCTTCTGCAAATGGAGGATCCTTGATGAACTGCAGGATGAAGCATTATATGAGAAGACTGCCTGTAAATGAAAGATCTGACAAGTTCTTCTCTTCTCAACTAGTTAAGGGAACAGAGCTATGGGTTAAAGGGGAAAAAAACCCAACATTTTGGCCAATATAATGATTTCCTTTGAGACAATGTGCGAAAATAAGGACAGTAAATTCAGTCTTCCTATCTTCTGTCTGTTTGTGCTGCCTTGAGTCCGTTGCTTCTTTGAACAAAACTGTGCAAAGTCCAGCCCACAAGAAGTCCTAACTGTACTATAAGAAGCCCAGGGGTTTATCCCAAGTCTGATTATGACCCTACAGAGAATACCACAGAGGAATCATTGCAGCAGCCTTGCTACCTTGTCAAGAAGCTGCTATCTGGATTAAATAAAACCTAAATGAGTCTACAAATTCATAAAATAGATGCAATTTAGATTGAACTGTAGGTCTGAGGTACTCATATAGGCTCATATTCCAGCATCACATAATATGGTAGTTGTGCCTGTGGTGTAAAGCAGAGCAGGACCAGCTTCCTAAAGTGTTCCATTTCTATTTTTTTCATATTCCTTTCAGTAAAAATTTTTAGAAACTTTTTGTCAGAAACAGCTAGAGCTTTTGTACAGGTGTACTGTGGATAGGTAGTTACTGGCAACTGGGTCATAGCAGATCTTTTCTTTTTTCCCCTATAAAGAATTGTGTAGTGAAGTTGAAACAGCAATAAATAGGTAAAAATTATTTATTTTCATTGTAGATAAAACTCTCAGCATCAAATAGGAACTTTGATGTATTTGTATAAGAAAAGTTAGAAAGGAATGTTTGAATCATTCATCATGAAGCCTTCTAAAGCTAAAAGGTCAAAAGTTTCTCCCATCTGTCAGAAAACAGTCTCCAAAGCCAGAAGACTGCCAGAAACATGCTCAGTCCAACTTGATTTTGACCATTGGGAAGTGCTGAAAATGAGGAAAACAAAAGAAAATAGGTAAAGGGTAAAAGTTATTTTCAGTTAGACATTTCTTTAGAAAGAGTTGTTAAATTGTGACTCCCCCAAAATGTGTATACAGCTCTGAAAAAATATGAATTCTAGTAAGTCTTAAAAGCAGAGAGAAGTAAAATATTTCTGCAGCCTGCATTGCCTTTTCTGTATGCTTCATGAGATGAAAAAGTGATATTAATAAACAAAGGAGTCAAAGGGCTCTTGGGTGACTCATAAAGACAATTCAACATTTCCTTTTGCATTATAACTTGAAATATGAGAAAAAATGAAGGAAAGTTTTACATAATTAGAAAGACAATCTAAGCTTGCTACAGTATCTGGGGAAATGATAGCATCTGGAAACAGAAGGTCTTTAAGTGATACTGCTGAAGCCAGAACCATTCCTGTGAATTACTATAACTTTGTTAAATTCTTATCTTTCTGTATGTTGCAGAAAGCACTAGCACTCCCAAATCAAAGTATTTCTTACTTTGTTTTCTGTTAAGGAAATGAGTTTTGATCAGACTGCTTGGAATGCTATGATTTCTCTGTTATGCAGTAAACGTAAGTCTTTCTGAAGTCTTGCTGAAGTATCCTAAGTAATACCTAAACATGACCTATACTTACAAGTGTTTCTACTTTTATGATTTTATTTTTTAAATATACCAAATGAGTAATTTCTTTTTCGAAGTGATTGTATAAATATCATAAAATATATATATATGTATATGCATACAATACATTCATTTCAAAATTTTTCAGCTTCTTTTTCCACATTATTGCTAACATATTAGGTTAGCACATTACTGTATTTGGGCTTATATTTCTTTTCCTATTTTAGTCTATTTCTATGTTTGAAATCTATTTCCCATCTTATTTGGATTCCTTCTCATTTGTTCATGTTTTCCTTATTTCACTCTCAACTTCTGTATTTCTTTTTAATTTTTTCTACAACGATAAATATTAATATGGGAAAGAGATTCAGCTCTGCCCTCTTAGGTCACCTTAAAAACCCTCCAGGGATTTGTCATACTGTCTCCATCTTTGAAATCCATTTGAAAATCTTTAATGAGTGATCTTGACTTATGTGCAAACTTCCATTTCCAGTAGGATTTTTGCTTATCACTTTATGCATACACTCAATGTGTGTAAAAATATAGCTATGTATTATTTCAGTCTGCTTCTCCATTTCCTTATGCTTTCCATTTTTGTGCTTATTTTTTTTTCTTCCATCACTCTCCTCCCCTCACCTCCACCCCTTGTTTGCTAATATCTATCCTTTTTCTCTTTGAGTTTCTTCCTCACATATAATAACTTGTGTTCCTGGAATACACATCTGTTGCAAATTCTCTTGCTGATTTTTCTGTTTCTGCTACTTGTTCTGGTAATGACAAACCATGGCATTGCCTGAATCAGCTGCTGCCCTCTCTGTGCTATAGCTTTAAGATTCCTAATTATGTAGTGCAGAGTGATGACCTTTACTTGGGCTGCAAAAATTCCATAGAAATAAGCAGCCTTTCACCCCACCTGCAGACTGCACTTGGTGATCCTGCACTTGGGTGTTTGGAGATCCCTGATTTGCTCCCGTGCTGGGCCATGGAAATTGCATTAGATATAAGGAAGGACATTTCCTCTAGGATTCTGGGACAAGTGGCTAATTCAAAAGAACATATTAAAAACACCTAACTGAAACCCAGTATTTATTCACTCAGAGGTGTTACATCCCACAGAAAAAATGCCTAATCTATTCACCTGAGTCCCTCTGTTTGTCTCAAGTGTAGGGTGTGTCCTGATCTGCCAAAGGAAATCACCCCTCTGTGCCTTGGACTGCACTTTGTGGGAGGTACTTTTAAGACTGGATTATCATCTTCTCAGAAAATGTTTAGCTGTCTAAATTTGTTTTTCAGTCTGAAGCTCTAAGATTTATAGTATCATCCATAGACTTTTTGAGCAGCAATCACTCTTTCAGCCATCATCACCTTTCTCAACTTCTTATCTTTGGCTACTGTTGTATATATCCTTTTTTGATAGCCTCAGGCAGGGTAAAATATAAGTCCTAAAAATGTTCTTGACTGTATAGGGAAGAGCTTTACATGCCTGAATCTTGGCAGCAGATAATCTCAGTAAATGTGATGATATGGCTGGAATATGTTTCTCATGGAAAGAGCAGAGCCTCTCAGAGTGCTCTAAATAGAAACAGAGTTACAGAATAATTAGGAAACGGCTATTATGCCTCAAATTGTGTGTGTATCTGGTGAGAAAGGATTACAAGAGAGCAGGGAGTGCTGTAATTTATTTGGTGTGCATATTCTTGCAAATCCAAAGTATTTTCAGATATTCCAGGTGATGCTGAATTCTGGCTAGCAAGAGATAACTGCTCAGTGTATTTTTCCTACTGCTAAAGCTATTTTTTTCTACCATCTGGAACTTAACCTTGTGAAACAAATAAAACTTCAGTATGTTTTTAAGGGCGTTTTTTCCCCTTAAGCTTAACCCAATAATGTGTTCTTCCCTGAAGGGGATAGGGTTATTCAATGTCAGGTTTTTGTGGTGGTGTAGAAATTATGGAGGGAAACATAAATACTTTAAAATTAATTTTTATTTATTAATTAAAATGCTGGAGAATTTTCAAGGTAAGTGTTTCTGAGATAAACCAAGAAACAATATTTGTCAGCGGGAAGAATTCTGTCCTTAAAAACTTAAAAGCTCTCAAGTTTGGAGAAAAAGCAACATTTACACTGTGTCTAAATTAATTTGTAAGAATGAGATCACTGCAAGTGCATCCTTATACCTAAATCCAGTTATTCATTTTCAAAAACTGGGCCTCATTTGGTATTCTGGTGTATCATTACCAAATTTTGTTTTGTTTTCTTCTCTGAGCTTTTAGAAAAAACATATCCCAGTCAGATGCTTTTAGTCAGGTTGCCATACCTGTAGCATATTTCTGTCTACAATTTTGTAGACTGAAAACAAATATTTGCTCTTTGGATCCTTAGCAGATATTGTTACTGTTTTGAATCTCACAGCCAGGACAGATATACTGGGCTAAATGAAGCGGACACTGAAAGGTCACACCTGATAGCTGACATACCTACTGATTATTGTGTAGCAAAACGTTTTTCTTGGAAGCATTTTTTAATAAATGCAAGTGAATACTTCAACAATTTGAGAAAGATGTACAAAATATTTAGAGATTTTTCAGAGCTAGAACACAATGACTGTTCTATCTGTAAGTGTAATGATTCATAAGAACTTCAGAGAAAATAGTAACACAATTTTTCACAATAAGAGCAAGCAAAAATAGCAATCTCTAGTAACAAGATTTAATAAACGTAAAGAGACTGCCAAAATAGACACATTTGCTACTGTAAACCCATGAGTTTTGCAGAAAGATATAGACACAAATTACACATAATAAAAATATTTATTCTATTGGCAGCACAAAAATTGCCCATCACCTGACTTATAGACTGTTCAGACTCCCCAAATTAGTTCATGCTTTGTCTGATACCATTGCATACTAACTATCAGATATTGCTAGCTTCTAATTTATTATTCTTCCTGCATAGATTCGCTCCAAAAAAAAATAATTAAAAGAACAAATATTTTGCCTTGGAGATCGGTCAAAATAGCAAGAAAAGAATTGATATTCTTGTACTAATTTTTCTGAAAAGCTGAAGTAACCTTACAGTCATTTGTCCTATAACAAAACCTTCTGAGTCTTTGTTGCTTAATTCTTAAGATTCTGTTAAATATTTCTGGGCTCTTTGTCATATGCCAGAAATGAAACCAATCTCACATGGCAATGCTGGAAAAGATAAAGCTATATCTATTAGTGTTTTTATCTTAAGAAATTATCTGAAAATTTTGATAGCATGATTTATTTGCAGATTTCTAAGTAGTTGTTGATACACTGATCAACAGTATAGAAGAATCAGTCAAGAATCTAAAATAAACCCAAACACAAAAACAAGGAAAAAAAGGAAAAGCTGAGGACTTCTTTCCAGAATTTTGCTGAAACATTAACGATTATTGTCCCTAGGTAACCAAACATTTATCCCACTATAGAAGTATAGAATAGAGAGACATGTTGGTTCTTGCAAACTTTGTGTAGAATCTCTGTCCTCTGGGATGGCGAAGTAGAAGTGTGCAGCAGCTAATCTTATACAATTTCAGTAACAGGCAATACAACAAAGGGAAAGGAGTCCAAAATTACCATCAAGCTGAGACAGATCTGTGCAGTCAGCACCCGGTTAGCCTCTACACAGTCACTGGGCTGGTGTCACCAGGGCTCTGCCAAGACTAGAAAGTGGGGTCAGAAACTCTTGTAGAGACAGAAACACCCTCTCTCCACATCACTTTTCCTCCTGAAACAGAGTGGATACTTTTGAGTGAGGAAAGTGCCTTTTTACATGCAATACAGTAGTGGCTGTAGCATTCCTTGATCAGAGGGTATTTCTACTCCTTCATTCCTGGGCATCTTTCTAAAGGCTGGAGCTGTATTTTACACTGGGCAGCACAGGCCACATGTTATGGAGACAGACCTGGAGCCAGTGACAGGAGGCAGGGATCCCTGTCTTTCCTCCTCCCTGCAGCTGATCTCCATTTAAGGTTACATGAGATGCAAAGACAGAGTGCCTGCCCTGGCTGGAGAAAAGCATCAGCCTCCCACGAACAGCCCTGCAGATGCTCTCTGGAGCACTGGGCAGTGGAGAGGTGGGATTGAACCCCCTCACTCTAGAGGGCAGGGAAGGCCCAGTCCTAAAACAGTAAATTTTGGACAGAATTAAGGGGATTTCCACTGTCATCCATCATTTACAGGAAAGTGGTCCCCAGCACATCAGTTATGTGGTGCAGAGATCTGCTGGAGCCAGAGGTGGTGGAAGGCCCAGCTGTGCAGGTGTGAGGTGCTGGTGTGCAGTGGAGTGACAAACCTGCGGTCACTCGAACTGCGGGACATGGGGCTGGTCCATTACTGCAGCTCTCTGTGTCTGTTGGATGTAAGAGCAGTTCAGGAATTACATTTCTTTATGGCTCTAACTGCTTGAGGGGGAGGAACAGGGATAAAGTTCAGAATCATGCTTCTCACCTCCAGCACTTTTTCCTGTCCCTCACAGGTGTAGTGCTGTGATTTTATCTGGTACTTCACCATGGGCTGTGTTGGACATGGGGCAAAATGGCTCTTCCCTCAGTAGGTTTTACTTCTGTAGGGTAAGAACTACCTGATGGCCTAGTTTATTTCTACTTTACAATAATGTGAGTGGCTACTATGTGAGAGTTATTTATATATTCCAGTGTATCCTATTCTAGCTACTGACCCATCATACTGCTGCTTTCTTTTATGAATGCATTTATTGAAGAAGGGTACTCCAGAAGTGTGGAACAGCGCTCGAGATCTTTTGAGTTCAACCACTATTATCGAATCTGTATTTCAGAAATGACATTTTTCTATTTCTAGTGATAGCTGGTTTTCTGATTAAGTCGTATGGCATTTTACTGAGACTTTAAAAAATAAGTTGAGTGGGGTGGATGCATTGAGGCAAATGGCAAAGAATTTATAATCCACCTGGAGTGGCTTTCCAGGAGGTCTGTATTGAACCTCTTTCACATGACTATCTTCTCTGGAATCTAAGAGATTTCAGGGGAGTCTGTGAAAGAAAGTCTGTGATGAACCAATAAAAATTTTGAAATTAAGCCACCAGTCCATTCAAAGAATCTTTCAACTTTAATTTAAGCAAAGATAAAGGTTAAGTTATATCTATGACGCATACTTTATATTTGTGTTTTAGTTTGCTCCATCTTATACTGGACCATATATGGAATTGAATGTGCCCAATCTCATCCATGTCTTCTATTGTGTGGATTATCCACAAAATTGTCTTCTGACTCCTACTCCTAAACAATGTCTTTTATGATAAATTATTATTCTTCCACAGTTTTTATTATCAAAATAGTGACATTAGTTTTTCTTCAGCTAGGTTTTTACCAAGAAAAGCAAACTCACAATTTCATCCTTTGGCAATCCATGTGACTTATGATTTACAGGGTGCTTGCCATTGTGGCTATTCTGCAGCTCTTTGCCAATAGTAGAAAATATTATGTAATAAAAGAGATTAAGAAAAATGGAGTTGGTAATTTAGATATTTAGAACTGGACAAGAGTCCAGATTGTGGCATGAGTCTAAACAGCCTCATTGCTCTGGAGCAATTACAGAATTAAAAGACACAAAACTTGTTGTGTCTTTGTTTATTGTTGATGTAGTCCATCAACAATAAACAAAGCAAATCAAATAGTCCTTCCATCCCCAGACAATGGAATTTAAGGCTACAGCTCTAACTTTACATCCTGTTGGGCTTCCTTCTAAAGTGCAGAGAGGGGAGTGTGTTAAGAATATATGAAGCAGGTGCACCCAGTCAGTGCCACTTAGGCAAATGTGACTAGCTAGAGTGCCACATGAGTGTAGGGTAACTGGCAGTGTAAAAAGTGCTTCAGCCCCCTGACTTATGAGTTGTGAATCCCCATCTAAACTACAGTTTTGGATTCCCAGTGTGAGGAAGATGTTAATGTAGTGGAGCAAATCTAACAGATGGCACTAAAATGAATGGAGCGTATAATGTGCAGGAGAAATGGGTTTGCTCAGTCATAAGAAAGTTAAACCAGGGACCTTACTGCTGTTATCAGCTGCCTGATGGAAAGCTACAGAGAAGGTGAAGCTGAACCCTTCTTGTGCACTCTAAATAGGAATGAGGACACAACAGAAAGGTACAACAACAGAAAATTCAAATTAAATATCAAATATATGCTTTACCATTGTAATGATCAAATGTAGGACCATGTTTCCCGGAGAGGCTCCACACAGAACTTTTCTCCTTGGGGTTATCCAAATCTTAAATAGGTAAATATCTGAAGAAACTGATCAAACCAGAACTGATATGAAACAAAGGCTGGAGTAAATGCTCCTCAGAGATCCTTCTGGGAACTCTCAGTGGATATATAAACAGATTTATTACAACTGTTGTTTAAGAAGATGCAATAGCTGCTTTGACAAGATAACATTTGTGAATGTTTCCCAATAGTGCTAAGCAGATGTTGCCTAGAATGAGTAGGGAAAAATCATCAAAAATGCAGAACCCTTCTCTAAAAACCACTGGATTTGCACCTTTTAGATGTTCTAAGGGTTATTTTTCTGTACATATTCACAGAATCTTAAGAATATCCTGGGTTGGAAAGGACCAGCAAGAATCATCAAGTCCAACTCCTGACCCTGCACAGGATAGCCTTAAGAAAGAGATCATGTGCTCGAGAGCATTGTCCAAATGCTCCTTGTACTTTGGCAGGTTTAGTGCTGTGGCTGCTTCCCTGGCAAGCCTGTTACAGTCTCCAATCAACCTTTGTGTGAGAAATATTTTCCTGATATCCAGTCTAAATCTTCCCTGATGCAGATTCATGCTGCTCCTTTTGGGTCCTTTCACTAGTCACCAGGGGGAAGAGATCAGTGCCTGCCCCTCTGCTTCCCCTTAAGAGAAAGCTGTAGACTGCAATGAAGTGTCCCCTTCCCCTTCTCCATGTTGAACAAATCAAGCAGAGTTGTTATGCTCTGATACCAAAAATGCACACAATATTTAAGGTGAGGCTGCCCCAGTGCAGAGCAGGGTGGGACAATTCCCTCCCTTGCCCGGCTGGTGATGCTGTGCCTGGTGACCCACCATGGGTGGCCCTCCTGGCTTTCAGGGCACTGCTGACTCATGTTCGACTTGTCATGGACCAGAATCTCCAGGTCTCTTGCTGCAGGGCTGTTCTCCAGTCTCCAACACGCTAGTCAACATGTGCAACACGGTTGCTTTATTCCAAGTGCAGAATCCAGCATATGCCCTTGTTAAACTTCATATAGTTGGTGATTTCCCAACCCTCTGATTTGGCAGGATCTTTTTGCAGGACCTCTCTTCTTTTAAGGGAGTCAGCAGCTCCTCCAAAATATCTGTCATAGGCAAGCTTGTTTAGTGTACTTTTTGGTTAATCTTACAAGAAATTTATGAAGACATTGAAGAATACTGGCGATTATGCTGGACTTTCGTCCTGTGAAGTTGTGCTGGCTGTGACCAATGACTGTGTTGCCCTTCAGGTGTTTTCCAGTAACTCCTAGAATAATCTTTTTGTAATTTTACCAGGCCCTGAAGTGAGACTGACAGGCCTGTTGTTTCCAGAAATATTCTTCTTGACCCTGTAAATTAGGAAAAGCAGCCCCCCGTTGATGGGGATCTCTTTGGATTCCCAAGACCATTCAAAAATCAGAAGCCTCATGATAATGAGCTACTCAAACATTTATGTAGTCATATAATCTCAGTGAGACAACCAGCAATTCTGAGGATGCAAGTGATTGCCCTGGCATATGAGTCATGCTAGTTTTAGCAGTGCAGTTTTTTCTAGGGAAATCAGGACTACCTCAGAAGTTAGGGTTGGAAATGATTGCACTGATTATTGATTACATGGGGAACTGCATAATTGCTTCACCTCAGAACATGATTAATTTGTTGTTAGTGGTTGAATCCTGCTACAGGAGCATTAAAAGGATGCATTTAATATGTAGGTTATCTCTTCTGGGTTGATTAATGCTGAGAATATTTTTGTGGCACTGAAACCACACATACACACATAATTGTAAATACAGTAATTTTTTTTTTAATCCATCATACATATATATATTTATAAGGAGGCCTTAAAAATGTAGGAAGCATATGAGGGGTGGAAGCAGGGATATATGGCCTGGGAGGAGCATGAAGGCCTGGCCCAAGTATGCTTGGTGACAGGGTTAGGAAAGCCAAAGCCAGGTGAAGTTGAATGTGCCCTTCCCTGGAAGGGAAGCAGCAACAAGAAGGGCAACAAGAATGGCTTCTGCCAGTTTATTAGCAGCAGAATGAACATGAGGGAATGTGTGGGCCTGCTGCTGAATGTATCTGAGGACATGGTGACAAAGGATATGGGTCCTAGCTAAAACAAGACGACCTTCCAACTGAACGAATCCAGTCAGTGGCATTTGTTACCAGTTCTAAAAATGTGGGAGAGAAAAAAAACCCACCAATATGCAGAATTTCTCAGACTGTGCATTAAACACAATTTAGTCTTTAGTGACAGACCAGAATGGTTTTTAAAACCATCATGCATCAGTGAAGTATTTTGCAGCAGGAAGAAGTGCTGCATGCACTTCCCGAGCATCAGAGCCCTGTCGTGATGACACCAAAGAGAGCAGAACAGAGCACAGTCAATGCCCAAGCAAAGGAGGTGCCTGTGCTCCAGGGTGGTGCAGGAGACGAGGATTTTGTCTTTATCAAGGACCTCAGGGTAGTTAGGATGCTAGTCTGAAGGGCTAGAAGAAAGGCTTTGGATATCTAAAGACTGAGCTCAAGTTTCTGTAATAATCAGTGTAGCTGCTGTGTTTTGTGCTGAACACACTCTGCCCAGCAGGACTAAAGACTCTCCTTCTCCAGCTGGACCTCTCAGAACATGAAGGCTGGGCAGCTGCTGACTGTGAATGATGTCTTTTAGTCCTCAGCCTGAGGTGGAAATTACATTACAGGCTTTCCTGTGTGACAGCAGTTGTGATCTTGCTCTGAAGTACCATTCAGCTGCCAAAAATCACGTGGTAACAGGCTTGGCAGCAGGTTGAAGACTTGCTTTTTGGTTTAAGGTCAGGAATCTTTTCCAGACCCTGGTGTACTTGTCATCTTATTTGTGTGCTTCCAATACGGCAGTCAAGGATAGTTAGAATATCTGCGATGTGAGGTAACTGGAAACTATTTTCAGTGTTGGTGAAATTATTTTTTTAAATGCCAATCTGCTATAATTATTTCACTGGGGGAAGCACTGAAGAAATTCTCTGTTACATACCAAACCGAAGTTCTGAAGTCAGAATGAAGTCCTCTGCATTTTGCTTTCTTGACTTGAGAATTGTAACCTTATGCTTTGAAATGTTAAATGTTAAATATTTCCTGCTGTGGTGAGTTGAACCCAGCTAGCAACTAAATTCCCACCCAGTCACCTGCTTTCTGTTCCCCTTCCATATTCCCCCTTCTCTGGAAGGCAAAAGCAAGAAATACTCATGAATCCAGATGAAGGCACAAGAAGGAAACAACCCAGCAAGTGAGGCAGAGGCCATCCCTCTCCACCTGCCACCAGCAGACCAATTTACCACCAGTTGCATGAGGAAATAAAAGCTCTCCAGGTGATACCCTCACTGTGCTCCTGGGTCCTGACAGAGTTGAGTGCCAAACTGCTTGGTGCTTGCAAGAAGATGGAGATTCTGGACTTTCCCACCAGCAAAACAGTAAGAACTGACAGGAATTTGATACTGAAATATGAAATGCTTATGGGAATGGAATGTTTTAGGGCTAGGAAGTATCTGAGATTGTGCAGAACTGAGTTCTGGTTTCAAGAGAGAATTTGGCTCTGGAATGTTTTTCCAGCTCTGTCCCTGAGTCCCTAATCCCATTATATACTACATCTATCTATGAAAAATGCAACTATTTAATGAATAGCTATTGAAAATCCTAAATTATTCACTGAAGAGTTTCAGAGCTTTATTAATTCTGGGGTTAAAATCCATTCCTGATCAGTCAAGTGTCTATTGTGGAGTACTGATAAGGTGCAAAAGATTACCTTTTAAATTACTGTCTTTTAACCTATGAATACAGTTAATATCTGAGGTCTTAACTTTCTGTGAGAATGACAAAGCCTGTCAATGAAATGATTGGTATTTTGAGCTGAACTCTGCAGAATTAATGCTTTCAATTTAATTAGTGTTCGAGTCAGTTCTTGCAGTGTAGTTCAAGCTGAAACAGAATGCTCTTTTTTCCCTGGAAGCTTTTGTGTTTCCCCTTTTCCTATGAAAATGCTAATGGCCAGAGCTTGCACTTTTGGCTATTTCCCACCCAAGCTCTGACATTGCAGCAGAATGTTCCATGTTGCTGATGAAGTCATCAGAGTAGTACTTAGCCTTCTCTGAACTACAGAAAAAAAGTTTTAAGGCTATGTAAGTAGTCATCCGTTTCTTAATGACAGTCAGTTCTTTTCAAGCTCTCATCCAATATAATATATTTGTTTAATCTCAATTAAAAAAAAAAAGTATGGGAAGTAAAGCTGTTCATTCTTCATAAGGAAATTAAGCTTGATTCTTATTGAAGTATGCTGCAAGCATAAGTAAGTAAAGGTTGTGTTGTGCTATGTACAAAAAAGAGTTGTGGATTTTGGCACTTTAATGATAAAGATGAGTGAATAAAAGTGGCTTTCTTGTTCATGGGTTTTCTTAAAATTGAAGTCTTAATTTTAATCTTAGCTTGTGCACAGGTCATTCCTGCCTGTCCATTCACATAAACTGAAAACTGACAGTCTGACCAGGTGAATGTGAGCATTACTGCTTCAAAAGCAAACCATTTCACAATCCTACATCTGCTTAGGTAAATTTCAACATATAAGATAAAAAATAAATTAACTTATTAGCTGCCTGCAAGTCTTTAGCTTGGAAATTCTAGTGGCTGGGGTGTGGTGCAGAATATTACTGGACCCAGTGGAAAGGAAAATCAGAAGCCTCTGAGACCTTGTCTTGGAGAATGCAACAGCAAATTGACCCACAATGGCTGAAAAGAAGCATAGCCAGTTCAGTGAAAACATATTTCATGGTAAAGTATTGAATTTTTGTTAAACTTAAATATATCACATGTGTATACTTAATAAAGACCTTACAGAATTGTACAACAATTATTAAAACACAGCATCCACCCACCCCATCACCAAATAAAAGAAGAAAATATTAAAAAGTGGTAAAAGATGTTTGGGATGTTTGTATTTCCTGAATGACTACATGGTAAAAAAATATTTCAATGAGCTTTACTGAAATATGTAGAGAGACCAGGTGTATTTATGTTCTCCTATGTTTTGTATTGACTCCAGCCAGGTGCCCACAGTGCCATTTGTTCCTCCCTACCCCATCTTTCCAGGAGGACAGTGGGCAGAATAGGAATGGCAAAAGGGAGAAAACCTATGGGTTGAGATAAAGACAGTTTAAACAAGTGAAGGAAAGGGTGGAAAAACCTCAAGTAATGCAAAGGCGGCCACTCAGCACCTCCCATAAATGGAGCAATGCCAGGCCAATCTCTGAGCAATGACCAACTTGGAAGCAATCCTCCTTTCTTCCTCTACACGATTTTTATTACTGTGCATGATGTTTCAGGGTACAGAATATCCCTTTGGCCAAATCAGATCCGCTGTCCCGTCTGTGTCCCCTTCCAGCTTCTTGCCTATCTCAGCCTACCCGCTTATGAAAATTTTTGCACATGTAACTGATTTTTTGGAGCTGTTATTAAATTTATTTTTCTCCTTTTCTTAAGTTAAATGCAATTTATTTAAAATATGCTGGATTTTTGTCTTTCAAATATGAGAGCAGAGAGATGTGCCGATATGCTCTGAAAGGGTGGATTGAACTCTGCTTGCACTAGGGTATCTTTGCAATTTAATCTTTTGTCTCCGTCAGTTGTATAATTTTTTCTGCTCTCAGAAAATGTGTTTTGACCTTTTATATCTGTCAACAATTTTGTTTATAGGTTTTTGAGTGATGGGTTCTGAAGGAATTTTTTTGTTTTCTGTCTCTTTCTTGAAGACTCAACAAAAATATCCAATCTGTTGCCTAAGGTTTTTATTCTTGTGACTATTTAAAGAAAAATGTTCTTGTTCCTTTTTAAAATATGTATTTTAAGACTATTTATGCATATCTTTAATGATAATTCTGTCTTATCAACATTGATATCTAATTTCCATTTACCATATAAAAACTCAGATAGCAAAGCACCATACTACATCTCAGTACTCTGAAACCATGGACAGAACAAACTCTGAGCTGGTCATGGGTGCTCATGGTGCAGATCTGTAACAGTTCTAAGTAGAGAATGGAAGAGAAATTAATCCAAATACTCAATGTATGATATCTAGTATGAAGTAACTTCTGTCAGTTAGGACACTGGAGATGTAGTTAGCATCCCTAAAATTCATAATTAGCTCTTACACTGGATTTTTAAACTGTGGATGCTGGTTATATGTATGTGTTTTAGTAGATGATGTGGTTTCCTGGGGTGTTCTGACTGTACTCCAGTAGTGACTCCATTTGTGTGTGGTGTGTGTTGAGAAGAGTACTGGGAGGTGAATTCTCTTCAGCAGAGTGATGTTTTGTGGACTATACCCAGCATATTATGGCAGCCTGGTTTAGTTTTTAGGCTACAGTGCTTCGCAAGCCGTGTTGTTATAAACAAGGCAAGCCTTTACTGGGGAGCTACAGAATAGAAATCTAAACTGCATTAGCTATTCTATTTATGGGCTGGAAATAAGAAACATTTTGATGGTATTTGGGGTATGATGGAGACCTGTGAGTATGCAAAGAGCACAGCTAAATTTATTTTATATAGAAGACAAAGCCATTGATTGGATGCTTCTTTATTACTCTGCTATGGAGCAGCATCAGGTCTGAATTACCTCTCCTGCTCTGGAGTACTACTAACAGCCAGGTCTCTGCAGTAGATGAAGAAATTTCTTTTCTTTTTCTTGAGAAAGAACTCCTAACAGAAAGGACCAAGCAGCTGAAATAACAACAATTAAATGCTGAACCTAGTGAAATATGATGTTTAAGGCCTCTCACTGCTTTTGTATGTGACTTTCTGAAAGGTACAAAATATCATTGACTGCTGAATTCAGACTCCCCACAACATTTTGGAGAGTAGTTGGTGTCTTAAATGGTTTGATTGTTTGCTGAAGGCCTTGGTGCTGATACACTGTTGTTGTTTTCTGAAGATGGAGCAGTTCTTCTGGCACTGTCAGGGCCCTCAGTAATTCTCATACCTGAATCAGCACTGCTACTATCCCTTTTCCTCTGAGCCATCACTGTCAGGTTCTGCACTTTTCCCTGGGACTGAGGAATTGCATGCTTTAGATAAGAATTATCCAGGCATGTTTAGTAAACCTTGTTACTAGCTGAAAGCAAAACAGCTTTGTCATCCTAATTTGCCCCTGTTCACAGCTACTAACTGGGGCAATCTTTGACCCGTTGTACCAGGAAGTGCAGGACCCTGAAAATCAAATCCATGCAAGATTCTACAAGGAATTTAAAATTCTCAGGCTCAGTTTGAATGTGAATTTTATTTATATATGTGCAAATTTTATTATGACAATGACTTCATTTTCTGCCATTACATTATTTTTTCTTTTATTTTGCAGCATATCCAGTAACATTTGAGCTGTCAGTTAAATTTTAGTCTGTTCTTTATGTTCTTAGCTGTTTTGATGTTTGACTTTCTGCTTTTTATATTAGAGAGCATATATATATATATATGACATGCAATTTCAGTGGTTTCTTTCTGGCTAGGAAGAACTGTAGATTGGCATATTATTACTAGTAATGGCATGTTATTACCCCTTATTCAGGCAATTTGGTGTCATGATATTCAACCACAAATAGCTTTGGGAGACACTCTCTAGGCATGCTGGTAGGCCAATAAATATACCTTGTTCTTGTTAAATTATTGTTTAAAGCATTTTGAAAGAATGTTTTTGCAGTAATGGGACAAAATAAAGGCTATTGTATAAAGAAGCAGCAGAGATCACCAGCTTAAACAGATACAGAATAAACCAATGAACTATACCAACCAATGAACCAATACAAACCAATGAACTACACCAACTCTGCATGGCACATGGAATTGTCTTTCATAGACAAATCTCTGCCTATACTTGCTACTTATCTTTACTGGCTGACTAGATGCTAGAGAATGGCTGTTTCATGTGACAAGATTTTTCTGCCTAGAAACTGTAAGATTGTGATTGAGAGATGTCAGCCAGTAAAATCCACATTGTTCTGTCAAACTCAACTGACCGATCGCTTTGGGCTTCTTTCAGATTAGCGTCAGTGCACTGTTTAACAGTTATCTGTTTTGTTTCAATCACCCATAGGGATTCTTCTCTACCTTTCATTAATTTGGAGTGCCATCCATAAGGCTTTTGATGGTGTGTTGTCCCCAGGATACTCTCTGTGGATTTTTATGTGTTTTGTGTTAGAGGGAAAATGCTGAGATCTAAGTATAGATCTGTGGCAGGGAAAGGACATGGCCATTGGCTCCACCCTCCATCCTCTCCCTCACTTGTGAAATGTGCAGCTTCATTCCCTGTTCTGCAACACACATCTCCCAGGGCTGGGTGTGATCCGGTTGCAGCACTCTGGATTGTGCCTTTTGGTAACCCTGCCACACAGCAGCAGTGATAAACACCACTCTACTTCGTTTCTGCTACCATTTTCCTCTTGAGATTGGTAACCCTGCTTCACTGCTCCAGTAAAGTGAATTAGTATGTAGTTTTTTCATACATCCTTCTACACCAAATAATTTGCATTTTTAAGGTCTGTTTTGCTAGTGAAGGAAGAAGGGTGGGGGGGGGGGGCATGAAACAGGCCAGGAATATTCATCCACTTTACAGTTAAAAATATAGGAGACTGAGCATCAAGTACAGCTTCACTTCCTCTATGGCCTCAGAGAAAACAAAAACCAGTTAATATATTATATTTATTGTAATGATCTCTAAGTGCAGTTTAAAAATTAGGTGAAGACTTAATCTGCATTGTGGAGGAATCTTTTGAATTTGTATTTTAGCCTGAATATTGTGATGAGTTCATTCTACAATATTCTACTGTTTCTGTGTAACATTTCATTAGTTTTATTAAAAGAAACTGAGAGACAAGACTGTATTAGATTTCAGAAATTGAATTTGGATGAACACAGATTTTGGAAAGCTGTGTATTTAATACAATTTTCAGACTGTCTGTTTGACTGTGAGCCAGTGACATTGTGTCTGTGCACAGTACACAGAAAGTTGAACAGGACTCTGTAGCCCAATAATTTGATTCACCTTCATAGTCTAAGAAAAGACACATGCAAATTGTTAAGGTAAAAAAACCTGAATAGACAAACTTTGGAAAATAACAGGACTAAATTTACTGAACTTTTTTTGGTCTAATTAAAAAGATGGGCTAAGTAAGATTTATTACAATGTCTTTGAAAAAGCTGCTAAATCTTAGAATCATAGGATGGTTTGGTTTGGAAGGGACCTTAAAGCTCATTTTGTTTCAGCCCTCCTGTCATGGGCAGGAACACCTCCCACTAGACCAGGCTGCTCAGAGCTCCATCCAGCCTGGGCTTAAACAGTTCCAAGGCTGGGGTATCAAAAACTTATCTGGGCAACCCATTCCAGTGTAAAATGATGCACTATTTTTCCTGCTAGGCCTAAGTTTTAGGATTTCTTCTCTAGTCTGCTTTAAAAATAATGTATGAGGTCATAGAAAAGAATATGGAGAGTTAGAAGGAGAAATATTCCCATGGGATTATATGATGCATAACACCTTCAGATAGTTAGGTCCATGGCCCATAGATGTTACTTTTGTTTAGAGAAGGAAAAACAAAATGGGCCAGTTATTTACTATAAGTTCATGAGTAGACTTTCTTAGGAATTTTGAGTGCAAACTCTGTTAGTATTGGATACTGAGTGCGTAGCTGGAGATGGTTTACTGCTATGCACTCATTAGTCTCATCTTCCTTCCACTCTTTTGTTCTTGACTAATTTTTTTCTCTTTTCCTTTCCAAGTTCACCACCTGCTCTTTTTATAACCCTTGCTCTTTAATGCCTACAACTCTTAATCCTTCTACCATCTCTCACCTTTTATGGACAGACTCCTTTTGTGTGCAGCCTGAAGGGTACTGTGTGTGCATCATGAAAGGACCTACAGAAGGTCTATCTTTTTCCTGATATCCAGTGGTGGAGTTCAGCACTTGACATCACTGGAAAGAAACCATTGGTGAGGGCCCCCACAGAGCCAAGGCAGGCTATTGACGAGGGCATCCTAGGTCCCCACAAGCCTGGGCTGGAAAACTTAAGATGGAATGGTCAGATACTAGATATCTGCAGACCAGCTGGAACATGCACTGTAGGAATAAAATTGGATATCTCTTAATTTTAAAAAACGTGTCCTTGGGCGCATGTGAGTGCAAATCTTCTTATAGATTGCCTGTAAATTGCTGATATTTTAAAGGAGGGATAAAAGTACAAATATTTCTCCTTTCCCTACTTGAAAAATGTCTGACTTTTTCTTCCCCTTTGTAGAAAGCTGAAATTTTCATAGTCAAGAAGATATTAGCTTATTTTATAAGACCCTAATTTTAACATTTTCGAATGTAAGGATTGTAATGTTATATTGTATTTCAACTCTTTTTATGATAGTCAAAAGGATAGAAGAAAGAGGCCCAATGAAGGTATGGATACACACTCAAAAAGAAGAGTTCAAACTAGAATGTTTCACTCTGTAAAGTAAAAAGTTGCCAGAGGTACAAGAAACTGCAACCTCAGTCTCAGAGTGGAGGGAGTCAGGCACTGTGGTGCAAGCACTCTAACTGACGGACAACACATGAACCCAACATTTTTTGTGCTACACTACACTGTTCTGTCTTTCTGCCTCCTTTTTCCTGGCATATTATCTTCTGAATTTCTCTGAAGATTTTTAATGCTTGCTTTAATTTATTTATATTTCTTGCTGGTTTTCTCCTCTCTGCACTTTCTGCCTTCCCCTGCCCTTGCCTCTCATCCTCTTCCAGGATGTATCAAATTTGGCACTGTACCAGTTAGTCTGCTCAAAGGAGAATGGCTATTTCTGAAAACTCATTTGCTGAGAAGGGTGGAGTTTGCCAAAGTCCCTATTCAGTTTAAGGGACAAATAGCTGGCTTCCTGCCTGTCCTAAATGCATATTCAAGCAATTGTCCTAAACAAAGCCAGGATAATGAGAAATTTCATAATGAGCTGAAAGCTGTATATTTCCTCTTCTTATTATGCCCTAAATAGTCTAATGATCTCAAGTTATTATTTAGTTAGCAATATGAGGTTTAAGTGAGATGGTTATGAGGACAGTGTTTGATGCAAGGGAATTTTTACAACCCTTTAAAAATAAAAAAGGGAAATTATTCTCTTTCTCCTTAAGCAATTCTCTTTGCCTCAGTACATGAATGAATTAGTGACAAATAAATAATCATTGAGTTTTCCTTGAATGAAATTCTCAAAATGTCTCCAGGCATCATCATGAATTGCACTATCACAACCTTAAGTTACCCACTCTGAATAATAGAAGCAGGCAAACGAAATGCTATCACTGCATATAAGACAAAAAACCCCCAAACCAACCTTACTGATAATGATGACAAGTGACAGTTACTTTCATGCAATCCATAAGCTGGGGTTTGAACTTGCAGTAGTGCCACATCTCATTATACAAAGTGATTGTGGCAAGGGAGAGGAAAACAAACAAAAAATAACATTCATATAACATTGAGGAACACTGAGTTAAATCAGAATGTTTAATTCCAGCAGTCTGCTGTGTCAAAGACCACAATTATTGAGTGTCTGAGATATATCAGTTTTATACAAAAATCTCACTTGGGTTAAAAAATAGCACACACTTTCATCTTCCATAGCTTAAGAACCAGAGGAAATATTAGGTTAAGAAAGATTAAACTATGTAGTGTCTCAAATAATCAAAGGGAAGAGATCACTTCCTCAGAAAAATGAATGAACGAAAGGCTATTCTGCAGTCTGAAACCCAGAATCTAACAGGGACAGTCAAAATTCAAATGTGTTTAAATGAAAATTTTAGATAATAGCTTTTCTGCCTTTTGATAATAGTGGAGTCTCCAGTAATGTGGTTAAGCATGCTCAAAGCTAGTTCTGAAATAATTTTTCTTCCTGTGTATTCCAGCCAGTACATGCATTTGCTTTTGCTTAGACAAAACCATTTCCATTTGACACCTAAACTTTCTATCTGGAAGCTCTCCAGTATGATTCCAGGAGAAGCATTCTGCCTGTTGGTCTTATCTGATATTCTTCACTTGTGAATTCAGTCATTTTTCTGTCAGATTTCAGCCTGGACCTTGTGTTTGTATTATTTAGGAAAAGGTCTTTCATGCTTTAGATGATCAGGCTGAAGATCAATCTTTTTGATGAGGTGAAAATAACTACTCATTATTCTCAAAGAAACAAGGAAATGATGGATGGGTAAATGGTGTTAAAGACCAAGAGGGAAGGAGAGACGGAAGTGTCTCCTGCTTATGTCTCCTTGTGAAAACTTTCAGAAATACCTACTGAGCACCACTGGTTATAGACTGAATATGGAAATCTAAGTTTTGCATAATGCTTTTTGTCAGGGATTTTTGCTTCTCTGCATTCATACCAAAATGTATTTTTTAGGACAGAAGTAAAAGTGCTTTTTAGCAGAATGAATCATGCTATATGCATGTACTTTTTGTTCCATGCATCAGTTAAAAATACACTTTCATCTGCTACAGCCTAGTGAATTTTGAGATGTGTCCATAAAATGACATTTCTCATCATATTGAGTATTACAAGACCCAACTTTTATACAAAGTGCTTATCTGAAGAAGAAGGCAGCAGGCTTTGAGGTCCACCTTATTTCTAAAAGTATTTTTGGTATCACCTCAGGTAATCATCAGCAAGAATTTTAGCTTAGCATGTTGTTAATTTACTTGTCTGATTAGGCTGTTTACGAAAAGTAAGAAAAAATACCAATCTCACCATTTATTTCAATTACTTCAAAAATATTTCAATTACTCATCTCCTAGTGTGTGGCAATGTTTGTCTGAGGTTTTCTGTTTATCCTACAACACCATAAGGGAGACATGCACTATAACTTGCCTTATGATTCCTGGAGTTCTTTTGTTCTGTAAGTGTCTGTTTGAAATGAATTGGTGCAAAAGGAAATTATTACTGCTTTGAAAATAAGCACATTTCTAATCCTCCATGCACACTTGTCAAATACCAGAAATGTGTTAAACGCTTGACATTAATAAAAGTTTGATCTACTTCATAACTCTCTATGGTAGATGAAATTCATAATTCTTGATATACAGAAAGTGTTGCAGTTAGGCTTTAGGGTTTCTCTGGTTGTTCACCATCCATGGAAAATAATGTGCTAGAAATATATTTGAAATGGTTTTATCTGTTGTGGAATCTATTGCATAGAACTGAATGAGGGCATATGATACCTTTAACACATGTTTAGAAAATTGCTCTGCTGAAGTGGACATGAAGCATGCTAACATAGTTTTTTCCTCCTAAGGAAATCTACATAACTTCAATGCATTTTCAAATGGTGGGGATGAATATTCTATGTATGACAGAGAATAGATTTTCATTGAAATTCAATGTATGTTAATATGATCAGATAGAGGAGGTCCTTAGTAAAATCTGGCCACATCCATTTCAGAGCCTCAGCTTTATGCTGAGATTCAACACACAATGATTCTTTCTGATACATATACTATGTATGTATGAATATCAAGCGTATATGTATGTTTTTCTTTGCAAAATAGGAGCCAATATGCAAGAAGATGCAAAACTATGCAATAAGATGCAAAACTATGCAATAACTTTGCATGTGTTATGTAGGAAATGATGAAATTTTGTGGAATCCCACAGTAACAGTTGTGTGTTTTTTTGAAAGACAATGTATTTATGCAAAAATGAAAGATAAATAAGAGTGGAGATTATTCCCTTTATAGTTTCCCACTAGTTGTGTCACCTTGTATGCATGATGTGAGCCAGCAGCTGTGACCAAGCACTATCAAAAGGAGCTCTCACAGTGTGATTGAGAATAAGTTAAGGACTAATTCTCTTTAAGTTAGAACTTTTTTAATGCTCAAATGTTCCTTCAGTTACCCATCAAGACTGCAAGTTGTGTAAAATAATTACATGCAATGCATATCTTTCAGAAGTGATACAGTTTTTCTGTTGAAACTGTTTTTTCCATCTTCAGTGTTGATAATATTTTAAAAATATGTTAAAGAATTTTGCTCTCATTTATTAGTTTCAACAGGTTTTTTGACTCTAAAGTTTGGCTATAAATCACAAATGTGATTACTGCTAGAAATGCAGTTTTTGTTCCCATACAACCTTTCCAATTTTAAGAGGAGATTGCAACATTTTATTGAGAAAAGCATGATTTATGCAGTGATTGCAATGTTTGAATATAGAGTTAGTAAGGCAATTTTGCATTTTGAGTAATTTTGTATTTTTAATTTGTGAACTTCTGATTACCACTGGAAAAATTTGGGTTCAAGTTTTCAGTAAACCTTCAAAATTTAAAATTTTAAGTTTCATTGAAAAATATATTTGGCTTGAACATAACTTTTAAAAGCTTTTAACATTTATAAGCTAATGTTTACATGTTACTGTAAAGTATATTCTGTAGTGGTATTCAAGATTTAATTTTTTTTTTTGACCAATTCTTACATTCAATTCTAGCAGTATATTTTGAAATAGTAGATTTTGGCAGATGAAGGTTAACGTAATTCAAGCTTTTCTCATTTGATGACAATGTACTGTTTGTATTTAAGCATATGCTTAATTTATTTCAAGGAAAATGAATATTCACTTTCAAAGTAAAAGCAGGCTTTACTAGCATTGAAATTGAACTATTTAATGGTCCAAGTATTCCCTTGAAGGGTCTAAACATAAAATTGATATTTAGATATTTACTTATAATGTAATTTTATTTGTCTGCAAATGACTTTGTTTTGGTTTTAAATAGTTTAGCTATCCCAGTTGTTTCCTGAATCATCCTGCCAATCATTCCAGGGTTCAAACTATATGTGAAAACCTGTTGTTTCTGTCAGTACCTGAACACCTAGCTTGTGGGATAGATTCACCAGTCATTGAATGGGTTTCTCTCTTCTTCCCAAGAGAATTATTTCTTCCAAAGTTTCCTAATGTTCAAAGTCTATTTGTTGAATATTCATGGAAATTGAATGCAAAGTGGATGACGATGTCATTGTGATTTTTTTGTAAATTTCAAGAAGGGAAGTGTCTTGGGGAAGTCCTGTAGTTACGGTTGATTATGAATCTAACGTTGCAATATTCTTGGCTCAAGAATCTTGTACTGTAAGGAGCCATTTCTTGCCATCCTGAGTCAGCTGTATAGCACTCATCTCTTTTTCCTTTCCTTGTCAGAAATAAGGTTCATGATCCCAGTTAACCTGACTGTCATATTTTCCTTTTGGGAGAAATGTCTGTGAAGCAGAGTAGGTGCTTACCTCTCCCACCCACTCTTGGAGAGGAGCCTCTGTCTCTGGGGAGCAGTGGGGAGCAGGGAGCTGGAGTTGGGAAATCCAAGACATACTTGCCTGCACCTTCCTCCCCAGATTACACCTGCCACTTGTTGCATGTGGCCAACAGAATCTCTACTGCCTTCTACCATTTAGGGATGCAAAAGAAAAGCAAAGTAGCTCCTAACAAAGGAGGGTAGAAAAATAATATCTAAGTACCCCCTTTTTTTTTTTTTTTTTTTTTTTGCAATGGAAAGGTCCTTACCAACCCTTTAGTGTTCAGTCCCAAATCACACAGTGAGTTGGTGCTTGTATTTCCAAATTGTTTTACAAAAGTTTTACAAAGATTTTCCTCACTGAAGTCTTGGTGTGGCTGACTCTGGCTAGCTAGGTGATATACACCATGGCATATGTGTTTTTGTGCGTGGCTTTTAAGTTAAGCTAATAATACAGTTTCAATATTTAAAGCATCATATTCCAAAGATGAAGAGAGAACAAATACTTGGAATAAGTTTAATTTGTTCCATGTATCTGTGTGATGTTGTGAGGCCTGGGGGAGAGTTCTATTTTGTTGGCCTGGAGTTTTTGCATTTTAAATTTCTTATTAAAATAACGGAAAATTAAAAATAACTAGCATGAAGAAAATGCATGTTTTCATTAAACAGATTAGAAATAAAGATGATAAAGACACACTGAAAACCTGCAAAGTTTTGCTATGAAATTTTGTTCAAGCCAGTGCATAATAGAGAAAATTTATATTTCTTGAATCCACGTCAAAATGTAAATTTCAAATGAGAAGATTTAGAGCTTTTCTAATATATAGTTTGGGTGGGCTTTTTTGTTTGTTGGTTTATTTCTTTTTTTAAAACATTATTTAAAGCACATGTCTTTCTGTCATTTTATCAGTCTCCAGAGGAATACCATCCTTAATAAAAATTTATTAGTTATTTCTAATTCCAAAATTTCTTTAAAATCCTTCCTATATAGAAAAATTAATGAACCAATTTTCAGGTAAAATTTGCCTATAGTTTAGCCTGATGCTTCAATATTTCTAAGTCAATTAGAATTTTTAACTGTTGACTGTTAATGGGTTTATGGCTTAATCCAGTTTTTAGGTAGAAATGTTAACTAAATAAAAATTAGAGAATCATGAATAATATTTTAGTGAATGCCACAATAGCTAGGAAGGCTGAAGGTACTTCCTAAGGGTAGCACATACATACATCAGTGTGCAGTCCTTGGAAAGATAAAGACTGAAATAAAAGCGTAAGAGAAATAATTTTGTAGAAACTAGTCTGAAGTACTTCTATAGTAAAAAGAATTTGTTGATAGCTGCCAAAGTTACTGGAAGTGTCAGTTAGTTGCTGGAAAATCCTGATATTTATAAATTCAGATATTTACACCTATTTGAAGTGAAATATATAAGCATTGCTCTTCTTGTCTCTCGTTTTCTCATACAATAGTTTATCTGAAACATTGTTAGAAGGTCATAACTCACAAACTAATAACATTTGGGTGAAGGATAACTCATGATCAAAAATGATAAAACCTGGAAACATAGTTCAATTTAAACAGGTTTTGTGCCTAACAGAAGAAGGATGTCTTGAGTAAGGAAGAAAATCAGCCACTGTATTATGTGAAATGAATGTGACTAAAGAAACGTTCCTCATTAGATCAGTCTTGGGATGACACCTTCCTCAGAAGTGAATAGCACTGGAAGTGGATTTCTGCCTTCACCTTTTTAGTTGTAACAACCTTTTTGTGTTTGTCTTGTCAGAGAGAAGGTTAAAGAAATTGTGAAATGCCAGGTTAGATTTATGTGGTCTTGTTCAACAGTACATAAGGTAGACCTTTAATATCAGTTCTACAGCTGACTTCAGTGCTGATAGATGCTTTTTCAAATGCTGAGAGCATCAAGAATGTCTTGGTACTTCAGGAAATTAGCACTGATATCAGAAAAATGTTGAAAACTGAAATTCTTTGTGACAGGTAATGGAAGCTTTTGTGTTATTAATAATGCAGAAACTGTATTTCTGCAAAGCACACAGGCACGTGCCTGTGTTAGAAATGCAGATCTTATTGCAGAAATAAAACTACCTCTTCGGATTAAAAGTCTGGACTAAGAAACTTAGTTTTGAGAGGATTCTTTGTTTGGTTGGGGTTTGTTGTTTTCTTTAAAGAAGAAAAGGTCTTTTTAGCCCTTTATGTAAACATACGTTCTACACTTGAGAGCACTACTACATCAAACTAGGAACTGCTAATATCTTATGTAATGAAGAAGTTCAATTTTCTATTGAATTATAGATTACTGTTTTTAAATGATGAAGTGCACATGAATAGAGTGTGAAGGAAGTATATCAGAAAACTTGAAATAATCACACAGTCATAGAAATATTCTCAGTTTTTCAAACAGCTGAATATTGAACCAGCAGAAGTTGTGATTTGGATTTGAAATTTACTTGTGTTCCACCACTTAAGTTCCTAATCTTCCTTCTTACTGGACTTTCCTCCCAGTTCTGGAATAAGATGGTATTAAAGAACCAGACTGGGAGTTGGAATGTCATTTTGTCCAGCCCTCTGGAAGTCATTTTGTCCAACCTTTCCCTGCTCAGGTGGGGTCACCTGGAGCTGGTAGTCCAGGACCAAGTTCAGACGTGTTATGGATTGAGTGGCAGCTTCAGGCAAGCTCTGCCTTAGCCTCAGATTTTTGGCAAAAGCTTAAATGTATGTGGCCTGCACCTAAATTTGTTCTGGCCTGCAAGTTCTAAGGATGGCAGATCAGATCAATAATAAAATGAATTATTTATAAGGAGGTACCAGAAAAACGGCCTCAAACAGAGTTACTTATACTACACAGTATGAACCAAAAAGAACTGCTAGTAGATGACATAAAACAGTGCACAATATCAAGGTATCTCTATTGAAGCTAGCAAAGAAATAGTACAGGTTGAGAGTCAATGTAACTTACTGCCAAAATGTTTATAGTGGACACAAAGTAATTTCACTCAGACTCCAGACAAATAACCACAAAGCATGTGTCTCAGCTTTGGGGAGAAAACCCAACACTTTTCCAGGGTATGTGCAGAAGATTTCTGCTTTTTGAATGTTTGATGTAGTTTGTGTCTGTCAGTTAGAGATTCCAGTTTATCTTCCCAGATCTCACTTCCGCAGCAAGATGTTTATTGTCAGGTGGGAGTGTTGCTGTCATGGTGCCACATTAACTCCCTACAGGACAAGCTGTCCTGATTGAGTTATTTCATCAGTTAGCAAGCAGCAGATAAGCTCTTGTGAGGGGCGAGATGCCCTGAGCTATTTCACCAGCTAAAAAGCAACAGGTAAGCTTTTCTGGGGCAAGATGCCCTGCTATATGTGGTTTTTGAATATCTTCAATGATGAAGAATTCCAAAATCTACTGAACAGCCTGTTCCAGTGCTTAGATGCCCTCACAGAGAGAAAGTGGTTCCTGGTGTTCAGAGAGAACCTCCTGTGTTTAATTTTGTGTCCATTGCATCTGGTCCTGTCACTGGGCATCATTATAACAAGTTCTTTTTGTTCTGCCCCTTCAGGTCTTTCTTATACATTGATAGGAGTAAACCAGACTTTTGCTCCATGCTAAACAGTCACAGCTTCTGAGCCATTCCTCACAGGAGAAATGCTCCAGTTCTTTGATCATTTTAGTGACCCCATGCTGCACCTTCTCCAGTAGGGCCATATCTTGAACTTGTCTGGTTTTCAATATACTTATATACATAAATAGATACCCTCCTTCATGATCAAATTTGGTCCCAATGCTCCTTGAAAACTGCTACCAGGTGGAAGCTCAGCTGTTGACTAAATTTATTACTACTGGGCAACTAAAATAATGATACAAAATAAGTCAGTGGGTACATAGCAGAATTAAATCCCTGAGTTACCTGCAGCATTGAAAGGAAGTTAACCATAGCCATACTGAATTCAGTTTGGGTTGTTATCTTGCATTTCAGCTTTGTACTTTTTTCTTTAAATCCCCTTTTTATTTTTTTTTTTCCTTGAGATTTCCCATCTATTAGTTTTGTCACAATCAGCTCTCTAGTGAGAGTGGTGCCTTATCCTTCTGGAGCTTTTTGGTATTGCTGTAACACCTATTTTTTTAGTGTCAGCCATCATAATTGAGGATTTTCTAGCACTAAGATGGCTATTTGAGCTTTCAGATTCTGTGTACTTATCTGAACTAATCTTTTATTCCTTTGAAGTGTGTCTGTTTCGATTATTAATTCAAATTATGAATTATTTCAGTGTGAAGAATTTTTGGTAAAAGAAATTTGAACTTCAGACTTTTTAACTGGAGGAGGGTTGAAGAAACCTCCTGTGTTAACTTTTCATGTCTCTCTATTATAATTTGGTCATGGTAATAAGAAAGAAATCAGATGGTGAAAGCTCTGGAAAGTACAGGATGATTTTTGCTCTTCATTCTAAAGAGGGCTTCAAATACACCCTGCTTTTGCAGGAAAAAAAAAAAAAAAAGTAACCTAAGTCATTCCAGGCATTAAGAATTCCAGTTATAGTGTTCATTTGCACGCAGATAAAAATGTGCTATGTGATTTTTGTGTGTCTTTCAATTTTAAATTCACTTACAAGTGTGTTAATAAAGTCAGGATCTGGAGAAGCAGTGTCTATTCTAAAATGAAAATATTATAACAGGGGTTGAATGACTTTAAAATTATGCTTTTCCTGTGTCATAATATTGTTATTAAATTCCCTTTCTCCTTCTAAAGTAGCTGGAAAACAAATTAGCAACTATTGTAATTTCTCCTTTTATTCTTAACAAGACACTATTGCTGTCCAACCCACAGTTTCACAAGTATTTAAAAAAAACAGAAAAATAACACTCCCTGTGTTTATTTACATTAGTTTACATTGATCAGGATTTTAAAAACTGTAGTACAATGCAGTGTATAAGCTGATTTCTGCAGCAAATCAATGAGGCAAACTACAAAATTGATTCCTTCTATGGAATCTATGAAAAATGGAAAATCTAAGTTATGAAGGCAATGATTTAAACTTGAGTTAAACATACACTATAGTTCACATCACTAATGGATATCTACTTGGTGTTTTGAAAAGACTAATTTAGCAATTAGAAAGCAATTATAATCCCATTCAGGTGGAAGACAATTTAAACTGAAATAGAATGATATTAATTGGGAGCAGTTTAAGAACATTTAATTAGATGCCCCCAAAGCCCCAATTCAATAATTGGAAGTGAAAACCAAGCAGTTTAAAAAAGAAACTAGCTTAGAGAGGAAATAAGCTTTACTTTTAAAAGAAATCCTAGAGAAGAGGAAGAATAAAAGGTAGAGGAGAGGGTAACTTGTTAAGAGCCTGTATTACCTGTAAACTGGTAATTTCGTTTAGAAGCTAGTAAGTGGAAGAAAAATAACAGAAAAAAATGGAAAAAACCCTTAGTGACTAGTGAAGCAAAGGCTCATATCTTACTTTCTACAGGATTTTAGCAATCATATATATCCATATGATTCTACTGCTAGCTGAAATTCCTGGAAATCTCTTTAATAAGGATTTTGTTTTCAACAGCTATTACTATATTTGTGGGTGGGGTGCCAGATAATCCCATAAATCTTAATGAAGAAGGAACAGCTGTTTCTCAGTTAAAGCTATAGTGACTAAGAAATGACAGCTAGATAATTTTTAAATTAGGAGTATGAGTTTTTGAATTATTTTTCATCAGAAGAGCAATAAAATTTCTATATGACCTGATCTTTTTGGCTTGCTAAATTAGACTAATTGATAACTAATTTCCCAGTACACACCTTTCAAAATTCAAGAGTATATCACATAAAGACTTAAGGAGATTTAGTACAGCCTGACATATTTTCTGCCATTATTTTGATAATTGTGGAAACCCAAAATAATTCCTTTTTTATTATATTTACTTGTTTGTTTTTATGGGAGATCCTGAAAGACAGAAAGTGTAGTGGAATTTTTAAATGCTTTAGAAAAGATAAAGAAGAGAGGAATTGTTAAGGTAGAAAAGGTCACATTTGGACAGATCAAATTTGAGATGAGGAGACTGTTTCTAAAATGTGATGTCTGAAAGGAAGAAGACAAGAATTAAAAAGGAAAAAAAATTACCCCTGAAGACCATTCTTATTAGTCTAAATCTGAATTACAGAAGTGATGGTGAAAGAAATCTGTCTCATACCTACATAAATACACTACAGCTCAGGTAGAAGGAAGATTTGTTCTACAACTTAAAAATCAGATTTGTCTTTGCAATCCTAATGATCCTTTCATTTGAGAGGATGAGTTGGAGGAGCCTTATATTAAAAAGGCTTCCACACTCTTTTCTAGCCAAATCCAAAGTTTTAGCTCTGCAAAAATGTATAATGAACTGCTGTGAAGACTTGTGATCTTTGGGCAGAGTTGAAATTTGACTCTGATTCTACTCCAATTTGCCTGATTCCTGCTCATTCTCTGAGAATGTCGTGGGGCATTCTGCATTATTTTGGTTCAAATAAATTAGTCCTCAAGCTCTGTATAAATTGTTTGCTAATGCAGTAAAGTTTTTGTAAAGATTTTTCTAGACAATTATCCTATCATAGTATTAAATCTGCATCACACACTCTCTCTGAAAGCTGAAGTTTAAAATTGTGATTAGTGAGGAGTTGGCTGCAAAACTTTTATCAGAATTTGACTGAAGAAAGCAATTACCAATAGATCAGTGTGTTTGCTTTATACATATTGTATCTTATTAGCCTCCACTTATCTCAAACAGCCTAATAGGACTATCCAAAATTAAGAAGATGAAAGTATTAAGAAGCAGGTATTAAAAAACACTCATCTTGACTAGCCAAAAATCTGCTTTGGGAAAGCTGTATCTTCTAGTTTTACCATTAACATAAGTTTGAGTAAAAGCTTGTTAGCTTCAGTTTAAGGTTCTTGCATGACTTATGTTTGTTTCAGGTTGCATTGTATAAAAACTGGGCAAACTAACATTGAAGTGAAAGCACCTTTTTTACTCTCCCCACTGAATCAAATGCTATTGCTGATTTTCCAAACTTGCTGCATGTAGAAGTGGATGTAAGAATATTTGCATGTGCTTGCACATTGTGTCTATGCAGTCTTGAGAGTTGTGTTGTCAACATTAAACACTTGTTGACATAACACTTGGAATGGTATCTTCTAATTAAAAAAAAAAAAATTAAAAAAAATTAAAAAAATAATCTTCTATGTTGTACTTTCCTGGTACGGTAACAAGAGGCTGTTGGTGTTGAACTTCAGGCAGGAATTTACAACCTCCAGATAAAGCATGTACCTTTATCTGTTAGGTAAAGTAGGTCATAGCTTAGAGTCTAAAAGATGTTGCTGGAAATAATTGACTGTTTCTTCATTCACAGGCTGACACAGAGTGTCTGAGAGCCTGTGGTACCTATCAGACAGTGGACACATTGGTGGGAAGTCTCAGTGCTCCTGCCAGGGAGGACTAGGTGGGGCTGTGGTTGCTCTTGCCTCAGCTCTCCCACCCCCACCAGCATTGGTTATCAAAGCCTTGCAGACCCTTACCTGGATTTCTAGGCTATTTCTCTTCTCGGGTTATTCCTCCTCTTCCTCCTCACTTGGATGGCACCAGCTGTGGTATAGGTGTAATGTGCAAGGAAAAACAGACCCATCATGTTTGGGGAAGGGGAGACGAAAAGCTTAAAGCTGCAAAATGATGGTAGAAGTAGTGGTGGAATTGTTAAGGTAGAAGGGTACATAGGAAGGCAGGTAGAAAAGTGCCAGTGTAGGCCCTCTGGACTCAGTATTTACCATTCTGTTTGGGTTTATTTTTTTCTTTCCCCAAAACAGAACTGTGTATTTGTCCTTATCTTCTTATTGTTGTCTGCTTTTCTATCATTTTACAATTTGATTACTTTTATTGGATTTTTGTATGACATTTTGAATAGTTTTCTCTGGGGAAGTGTCCTCACAATACCTCAAGTGGATTGTTTTTAAAAGCTGTATTGTTTTCAGGCTATGTCTGAATAACTCCTCCTTGACATATTTACCTTGATAAACAAGCGTTTTTAGAGTCCTGCAGAATATTTCCCAGTAGAGCAGCAAGAGCCCAGATTGTTCCCTGAAGGTTGCTTTGTTTAATGTCAACTTCTCTTCAGTTGTCCAACTTTGTTTATGAATTAATCAAGGAGCGCATTTTTTCATATCCTTATCTACTCCAAATCATGGCTAGGTAGTACCAAAATTGGGACTTTGGATATTGTTTCCAGCTGAAGCATGTGATAGCTTTAATACTAACAAGCCTATTCAAGCACACTTCTCATGAGAAAAGTAGTCCTGATGAAAGAGAGAATATTGCCTCAAATTAAGTTCACTTTGAAGTAGTAGTAACTGATCATGAGCACATTAATAATATTCCAGTATCCTTTCAGGAAAAGAAAATGCAAACAGTGCTTATGAGTATCCTAAATATTAAGTGAGATTCACTGGTAAAGGGCTCCATGAGGGAGCAGGTGCTTTGTTTGGGTTACTCATATGTTCAAGAAATCCATGGCATTTTGTGTGTGTTGCTCTTTGCTAGTTTCCCCTGTCTGGAGCAGGGCACAGGGAGGTGCTCATCTTGGGTTCTCATAGCAAGTGTTGTCTGGTTTGGGAGGGTGGAAGTGGCAAAACAAATTAGAAAACGCTCCTGCCCTGAAGGTCTTGTGTCTCCTTGTACTGGAGACAAGAGTGAGTCCTGTGCAGATTGTGATTCGTTTTACCTCATATTAGGTATGCGAAGAAAATCTAACAGGCTTCATGCACATAAAACTTACTCTCAGCAGTAGAACAGTATAAATAAATCTTGATTTATTTATATTCTGATCTTCCAAATGGGTCCGTTAATGGAGATGGACATGTAGGCCAATACACAACAGAGAAGGATAAAAGAAATGGGGTGATGGTGTTTTCTGGACATTCTTTTTGGTCGCAGTTTTGAATTTAGTTGTTCAATAGTTTTGTGAGGTTACTGTAATTCTGAGTCTGTTGCATCTTATAGGTAATAAAGCAACTCAGCCTTTACTGAGGGAGAGATGCAGGAGTGACCAGCTGGGGCAGATCATGGTAAGGTAATGGAAAGCACTGGCACCCCCAAGGGGAGCAATGTCCATGGCATTCTTGTCTGAGATCTGGGAATGCAGTTCATTTAGGATGAACACAGCCCTGAGTAGAGGGCTGTGCACATTTGTACTCTGAGTAAAGAAGTATGGTAACATCTGAACAGCATGGTTCCTGAGAAATGCTGTTGATTCTTTTCTAAATGTCAGGAGTTTTGTTTTTTTTTTGGTTTTTTTTTGAGTCTTTTTTTTTTTTTTTAAAATAGGGGTTTTTTTTTTTTTTTAAAATAGGGGTTTTTTTTTTTTTTTAAAATAGGGGTTTTTTTTTTTTTTTAATATTTGGCTGGCTGATTTTGGGGTTTTTTTTCGGTTTTTTTTAAGGGTGTATGTGTTCTTGCTACAAAAACCATTTTATCTTTTCCAGATGTTATGTTTAAGGTCTTTTGAGGGCATTCAGATAATTGATTAAATCTTTGAAAGTGTACTTCATTATCTGTTATTACTTTTGATTTGCCTAATAGATCTTACGTCATACCAAAATTACTGTTCTCAGAGTGATTAAGTGATGACAATGAAAGATTTTGCAGCTAATGTTTCAGGTGCTCTTCACCTGCTTTTCAGCCCTGACCAATAGATTAACCAGTTATTTCCAGTATCTTGTAACCATCCAGGTATGACATCATTCAAAGAGAGAGAAAAGAAAACAAAATAATGTCTGTAGACCAAAATGGACAGGTCCCATTTAGTGTCTTTGTTGTACTTAATAGCAGGAGCAATTCCTGCCCCACGGGCCCAGAGGAGTGGGGAGTTTGGCTGACTGATCCTGAACAGAAGGTTTAGTGGAGGAGAAAGCTTTGAAAATCTGTGTTCAGGAAACTATTTTTCTCTCTGCTGTAAATGGCCTTCTAAACTAAATTTTAATTTAAATAGATCATAACTTGGTATGTGTAAGACAATGTAACTGTCTTTCATCTCTGTCTTCAACAATTTTACTTGCAGAGGTGTGAAAGACAAAATGTTGAGCTTTAAAGATGAGTGACCAGCACTACTATTTTGTCACATATTCTTCTGATCTTTACAACAAAATTAGAAAAGCAATTTGCTTAATAGTTGTGCACAAAGCATAAAACTATTTAGTTCTTTATTGTTTCACCTGTGTACCCATCAGTGCTACTATACGCTATACCAATTGTGTTTTGAACTTGAGACTTGTCTGTAAGGGCAGGAGGGAAATTCTGAGGAGACTACAGGCATCCCTTCCTGCCTTCATCAGTAGAAGAGACAGGGAATCTGAGTGCCTCTCTTACACTCTTTCAGATATTCTAAACTACTATCTTTCCCTGTCATTTGGAAGAAACTTGTCATCATTTCAAATGCACTAAGCAGGGGCAGATTAGCTGCTGAACTCGGATGTGAAGGTTTGCAGGTCCAGCACATTAATGTAAGATCGCTAGTTTTTGTTGGGGAAGCACCCAGAATAAATGTTAAATATTGAAGTTTCCACTGTTGACCTGTACGAGGACAGGCTCCTATGCTGGTCATGCAGAAACTGTATAACAGCCAAAGTACTCTGGGCAATCCTTCTGCAATGCATTGAACTCTTATGATGCAATAGGACACTCAGCATAGCCCACCCTTGCACCAGGTCTGCTGCAGGACTTACCAAAACCAGGTGTGTGTAGCCTGGATTGCATTTTGACCTGGAGCAGAACAGCCCTCCCTCCTCTGCCTTTGCCTGTCTCACAGGCTCTGCTTTAAACACTTGTGCCCATGTTTCATAAACATCCAGATGAGTCATCTTTTCAGCCGTCCTCTGAACCGACCCTTTCTGTTTCCTACATGCTTTTGAAAAAATGCTTTGCAACTGGTTTTGTTAAAATCAGAAGTAACTTTTATGGAGTTGAACCTATCAGAGCAGCTTTGGAAAAGAGAGGATTTAATCCAGGATGCAAGGACTGTGCCAGCCAGGCTAAACTGGCCCAGTTCTGGCTACCACGTTTGCTGGAGCTCAGGGCCCCTGGAAGAGCCTTTGCCTTAGCCACTGTGACTTTGTGCTGGATTGATTATACTGCAATACTGGGAGAGGAGGGATGATTCCCATGGAACAAACTCATGTGTCTGCAGCATGGCACAGTAAATCCCCTCCTGGATGTGGCACTCAGAGCTGAAAGACAGAGCTTGTTTTTAGTATGTGCTGAATTGAGACTGTCTATCACAGGGCTCCATCTTTAATGGGACTTGCTATTAAATTGTGGTAGGCCACACTATTAAAATGCTGCCATATAGGATCCAAACTTGAGAAAACTACCTTCATGGTAATACCAGGGTAAGTAAAACTATTTTCCAATTATACTGAACCACATCCAAATGAAAGTTTTGTCTGTCTTTTATCAAAAGTGCCCAAAAAATGAATTTCAAAGCAAATTTTCATTAGCTTATGGATCAAACTTTAAGTTCATGGGCAAAAAGATGAGGCAGATGAACTGCAGGGAAATAAGTGTTCACCATTGTTACCTGTCTAAAAGCTGTTTGTGGCATGTTTCTTGACATATGTTTAGCATACAAGTGAATTATTCTACCCTTGGTTTGGCATAATGGACAATTTGAAATTAGATGTGGTTGTTGCATCAAAAGAATGGTCTATGTTTCAGCCTCATTCAAAACCACTGAAGAGAACAGCATCATCAGAGCAAACAAAAGCAGTCCCATATTTAATTTATAAGCCTTAAATAACTTTTCCATTCCACAGGAACCACCTGTAGACTGCCAAGGTCCTTGCTTAATATATTTTGATATTCAAAACACTTCCAATGTGATAAAATTGCCTCATAAAAAAATTGATTCTGTAATAAAAATTATTTTGATCTTGTTTTCTTTTTACCATTTCTTCCAAGTGCTGATTCATTTGCTGAACTGTAAGCTTGAAAGCTTATACTTATGTATTTTATTAGTTTGAAAAACTATTATGGATTTTTTGCACCCCGCTAGGAAAGTTGGTGTCGCTGTTGGTTTGACATGTGAATACTTAGGCTCTTTCACAGCTGGACCAAAATTTTCCTCAGAACAATAGATAAGCATGTTTGAAGTACTCAATTAAGCTTTTTAAATTTTTTTTTGAGTTATTACTTGCTGCTTCCTGGAAATGTCATCTTAAAGGGAATATATGTGAATTCCAGTCCCTGTCAGTACAGTGTAAAAGGGCCTTGTTGTGTGCTAGTACAAAATGTAAATGCACTTCATGAATAATAAACTTTACTTATTAGTGCCAGCAGGACAAAAGTAAAATTGAAAGCAAGTAAAATTACTACTTAAATATCAGGCTGTGGGAGTCTACTGCCTTCACCTCAAGATCAATCTGGGCAGCCTAGTTAAGGAATAATTAAGGAAAATTATGTTCTCCAGTATGATCTCTGGGATTGCTGTTTTCTGTAGCGATCTAGTAATGAACCCCGAGAGAATTCCAGCAGAGCAGAGAAACAAAATGTGATCCAATTTGTTCTCAACAATTCTCACTTCTTTCATAGCAATATATTACATAATGAGCAGACTTGCTGTTGTGGGGTTTCATAACATTTTGACTGGAAGACTCTAAGCTGGTTTTACAGTATTCTTGATGAGATTTTAATGTGAGATATTGAAAAGATGTTTGATGTCTGTGAAATGTAGGGGGGAGCTACTCTTGGAGGTGAACTACTGCACTAGTTCCATGACAAATGATAAGTCCTAGCAGTATCAAAATAATTTTCCTGGGAATTACATCAATCTCTTGGACATTGTCAAAGACAGTGTTAATAAACACCCAAAGGCATTATGTTGTACAGGGATAAATGAGCACACATAGCCCCAAAATTACATTAAATGGTACAAAATGACAATGGAAAACCTTTTAAATTATGAACTTTTTTTTGTCTGCCTGAACTATTCCAGGAGAGTGTGAGAATCTGGGTAGTAATGCATAAAATCAGGGTATTCCAAGCAATTAAATTTCTTTAAAGACAGTACTTCACTGAAAACTGGTCATTGTCTAAACTGCAATTAATTTGCTAGGACGCCCTTCTGTACCTTACATTATCTAAAGTGCAGTGGAAATAGATTCTCCACTTGGAAAACCACTGTATTTTTGACGCCAAACAGCTGAGTGAAAGAGAAAACCACACCCAAGAGTGCATGATCAAAGTTAAGTGTGATGATATCCCTTTGATGTTTAAACCTGTATAATAAGCACGATGATGAAAAAACTCAACCTTTCTTGAGCCTTGAGTTTTTTCAGTCCATAAAAGTATAAGTTGAAAAATGGCTGCACAGGTATCAAAACTTTATCAGATAAAATACTGTTTGGACAAAAAAAAAAAAAGCTGCCAGTAGAATTTTGGAAGGAAGGGGGAGAGAGTTCACCAACAGTAAGATTGAAATAGATCTACAGATAGAAGAGAGCAAAGCAGTTTAACTTTTTATTGTTATGGTTTTGAGGAATGTCTGCTGCAGGCACCTAAGCTTAGGAGGAGGTTAGGTTGTGTCATGTCCCCCTGCTGTCAGGGAAGAGGGAGAGGCTCCTTGAGGCAGCATGTTGGGGCTGTAGCTGGACTGACACGTCCAGCCCATCTCTGGGGAACCCCACCACTTCCCACTGGCAGCAAATGAAAGGATTTGTAGATAGAGTTGATTAATTAATAGCCCAAAATGAACACTGGGAAGATAGATATATTTCTCCTTGTCTCAGCTGTGTTGTATAGTATTTACTTGAGGCTTTTTGAGCCACAGCAGGTGATTCAGCCAGCTATTGACCTTTCTCAGTAGGCGGTTTGCATGTGATTCTTTGACTGGGAGGGGCTGTGAGCCTCATGTGTCAGGAGCTGGGCAATGTACCTGCTGATTCAGCAACAGCTCTGCTGTTGCTTTCCTAATTGTAAATTACTTGGCCTGAGGAGATACTGGAGATTAAAGATGTGACATTCGAAGTGTAGCATTATAAGGGAAAATTTAAACTATTTTCCCCTCCCCCTTAATGAAATTATTTTAAAAATAATTTCATCCAATCAGGGCTTGCATGTTAAAATGTATATCTTGTTAATTGCACAGTGTACTTATTTGTAACACCAGGACCATACAGGATTAGACTATAGTGTTCACACACTCAAGTTCTTTGAACTTCAGGTTTATTATTATCATTGTGGTTGTGCATTGAAAGAGTACAATATTTCCTTGACTTATGAAACTTGCTTTGACATAATTACAGTATTCATGCTCTCTCAGCTAAAACTTAATATTTAGGATATCATAGTATTGTGTTGAAATATGGAAATTTATTAATATTTCCACAAGAAAATAAATGGGATCAGACTTTGGAAAGATAGAATTAGACTTCAGAAAACTCCAGTGGTAGAAACAGCGCTTTGATAGTCATTCAATATGATTTTCTCACTATTTTGGTCTATTTTTGTCTTGAAATTGTGTGGAATTTAAATGTGTAGCAAAGGACCTTTTTTTTTTTTTTTTGTATGATAATGGCACAGTGTGGCCCAAGACAGTGAGCTTTTGGTGAACAAAAGTGGAAATTAGGGTTCCAGTTCCCACTGACTTTCATAAGATCTGCAGGGCAATCACTGAACAGTCACAAGGAACCAGATAAAATACTTCACTGTTTGCTGCCTCAGGTTTGTTTGAAGAAGCTGATTTCTAAAATGCTCTTGGTTTTCCTGCTGCCTCTGGCCCCTGAAGAATGGAACAGAACAGGTCTCAGCCGTCTGCTCATGGGATAGGGAGTGAGGGACTGAGCAGCTCTAGGACCTCAGCTCTGTCAATGTACAAGAGGGCATCAGCTTTTATAGTTTCTGTTCTCTCTTTCTAAAAGTCTGTTTCTGCAAGTGAAACAGCCCAGAAGGAAATGTTCTTAACACTATGTTTTAACTTAGATTGATTTTTTTTTTTGCTACTATTTTCCTCTGGATTTAGTAAGTAATACAGGAAACTACTTACTTTTAAAAAACTTTTTTTTTTTTTTTTTTTTACAGGTATTGGTTGCTTGGTGGCAAGACCCTTTTTCTTAGGATTCTTTCCTTTCCCTTTGGTGTACAGTGGATATAAACTTCAGTGTATTGAGATGCTTTGTAGATACCAGGACTCAAGCTAGCATATGACTAGGAAAAAAGTATACTGACAGATGGGTCCATTAATCTTTCAGTAAAGTCTACTGACACTGTTGTCGTCTGTACTTTGCTTGACAGAAGTGACAATGTGTTGAAACACAGGAGAAAAGCAGCTGGGCTAAATTTTATGCTTTTCTAGCTACAATAAGACCAATAAAAATATTTTCATAAAAATGACCTGAATTCATCTGTTTTGGTAGAAAATGTTATGGATTTGCAGAAGTACACGCAGTGAAATGAGAAGTAATTGCAAGTGTATTGAGAAATGCATGCCAATAAAAGAACCATTTTTGATCTGGCTACTTCTAAGTTAATATTTCAACCAGAGAACATGTAAAGATCAAAATTGTGTGTTTTCATGAATAGTAGATGACATTCTATCTTGGAAACACCGTTTTGAAGAATTTAATTTTCTAGCATAACTGAAATCCATGTGGGAAGATGTAAGAGGTATCTTGATTCTCTTGGTATGGTTATTTTTATGAGTAAGCTGGTCTGAGAACATAGGTCCATCTCCCAAATAGAATAGAGAATGTGTATTGGAAGCAAATTTTCAGGTATTAACCTTGATCAAACCAGAAGCAGTATGCTTCACAGAGCATGCTCTGCATCATGTTAGTAGTACATTCCCCATAACAACTCCATGTTTTGTGATTTCCTGTGGTGCAGTTGGCTTGCAAATTTGGAAAAGGTCATTGATAGATTATTTATACAGTATAAAATAAGCAAGATCTATATGAATTCCTATACTTCTGCTGCAGGAGGAAAACCAGTGTTATCAGGCAGAATGAGTTTGCCATCTGAAAAAAACCTGACTTTTTTAAGGTCAGGACTAGAATATATTCTAGTTTTAAACAATTGATGAAACTGTACTTCTTAGCAATCTAATGTTTTTTGACTAGTGCAAAAAATGTTTTCAGTAATTAAAAATGTATTCTATATTCACACAGGGAATTACTACTACCCAGTATCAATGACAAAAGGAAAGTTGCTCATTTGCACTCTGGGGACACAGTAGTCCAGCTCGCAATCTTTCTCCTTGATACAGGTAGGAGCTCTTCTTCCATAGAGAAGCAGGTGCATGCTGTCAATTTTTCTTGTCTTTATTTCCCCATGGAATACTTGCTGTCTTATTAAGACTAATTGTTGGGTTGCTGAAAGCAACGGCAGGGCTGCAAGATTGTGCACTGAGATAGTTAACCTTCTGTTTTCTAGACGTTTTCATTCATCACCAGGACTTGTTACATACTTGTGAGCTCCATGTTCTGCCCCAAATATGTTTTTGTACAGAAAGAAGTCTCTTGAAGTGGCTTTCCTGTCATTCTGACTTTCTGAAGGAATGGAAGGAAATACAACAGAATGAAAATCCTTTGTGGAGTCAGTGTTCTCCTTGAAAATATCCCCATATGTTACTGAAGGTCACTCTGCTTTTGAATGTGCTGCTTCTCACTAAATAATAAAGTCTGTTTGAGCAAAATATAAATTGGATTACCACTTTATGCAGTGCTATACATCACAATGCATTATTTTTCCTTCATCTGGAAGCTTTCTTGACTTAAGAAATAATAAACCTTTTTTAATAGATATCTGTGTTCATTTTTGGGCACCACAGTTTAAGAAGGATATCAAGTTATTGGAGAGTGTCCAAAGCCCATAAGGATGATGAAAGATGGTGGGGGAGCCATAGGAGGTGTGGCTGGGGTCACTTGGTCTGTTCAGCCTGGACAGGAGGACACAGAGGGAGAACTCATTGTGGTCTACAACCTCCTCATGAGGGCAGGAGGAGGGGCAGACACCGATCTCCTCTCTGTAGTGACCAGAGACAGGACCTGAGGGAATGGCCTGAAGTTCTGTCAAGAGGTTTAGGATGGATATTAGGAAAAGGTTTTTCCATGAGAGGGTGGTTGAGCACTGGATCAGGTTCCTTATGGAAGTGGTCATGGCACCAAGCCTGACAGAGTTCAAGGAATGTTATACAACACTCTCAGGCACACAGTGTGAGTCCTGGGGGTGTCCTGAAGGGCCAGGAATTGGACTCCATGATCCTTGCTGGGTCCCTTCCAACACAGGATATTCTATGATTCTATGATTTCTGCTCTGAAAGTTGCTTAAACAAAATGTTTCATTAAAGGTATAATATTTTGAAAAGTTTTTTTAAATTTTTTTCCTAACACACACCTAACACTCATGCACAGACACAAATTTTTAATATGAAAAAAATTCTGATATTCTTTTTTTGTTTTGTTTTTTACCTGCTTCTAGGAAATTTCTGCCCATGGTGTCAACAGCAAAATTATGATTGATTGAGCCTCCATTATTCTGTTGGTGTATTCTTCTGCTATGAGGTGTGTATATCTGACTCATTGATTCATTTGTAGTCCTTATGATTCTGTGACTTAGAAAAGAAACAGCAACATGAAAAGAGCAGAAATGATGCTTAATATCTTCCAGTGTTGAAAAGGTTTTATTTTATTTTATTTTAGTTTTATTTTCTTGGGTTTGTTTCAGTAAACTATAAACAAAGAGAGTACTACCATTGCTCTAGTGTCATTGAGAAGAGGTTTTGCACTCAGGCTCATCACACTGGACTCTGAAATGATAACAGATGTGCATCCACCCAGGAAATTACCGTTTTCAATAAGAACCAGAGCAGCAAATGGATTTTCATGCATGGAAAAATAATGTAATAAACTGAGCAAGACCCTGGCTTGATGAATTATATAGTCATAGAAGGGAAAAAATACAATTTGTTTAAATTTCTGAAACTTCAATAGTGCTATAAAACAGGAACACTTTCTATTCCAAGTAATAAAACAACAAGCAGAGTCTTACCAAGTAAATACATTTATGAGTCTGAAGCTTCACACTATTTTTATGTATTTCCCTACAGACAATTTTATCTTTTACTGTCAAGTACTGAAAATAGTTAGGAAATATTAGGTGCACTTTTATATTTGTATGATGCAGTGCTCTTTCTCAGGAGACTCATGATGGTAGAAAGAAGGAAAATCATATTCATTCCTTTATAAATCTTTCTATTCCCTAATTCCTTACTGAAGTAAATGAAAAATTCTTCACTGAAGTCCAAGGATGTCATACAGACCTTGAGAACTGAAAAGAAACAGGAGCATTGTAAGTAAAAATGAGTCTAAGTCTGAACAAAGAAAACATCAGAAAAACTATTTATCCAAATCAAAATTTTTAAAAAAAGTTTTAAAATTAATTGAAAGAGACAAATGGTTATTTAGAGTAATATAATAAAATATTATAAATATTTAGAAGTAAATATATCAATCTACTCTATGACATTATAATTATAATATTCTTTTTAAATGGATCAATATCAATAATAATAATAATTATAATAGTAATATATAATAATAAAAGTAATAATAATAATTTTATAATCTGTTGTATGTAGTATAAAGATAATTATTTACAGAACCAAAGAATTGGATTTGGAGGGACCTTAAAGGTCATCTAGTTACAGCCCCCGTGTTGTTGGCAGCAATACCTTCCATTAGACCAGGTGGCTCAAACCCCATCCAGCCTGTTTCAGTGCTTCACCATCCTTAAAGTAGAGAATAATGAACATATTTGTGTTTCTTTTTTTTTCCCCTATGGAAAGCTGATTTCTACCTTACTCATGAGGCTTGTACTACCACTTTTGATATGGCAATTCCCTGTTCTTTCTTTAGTGCCTTGCAAATTCTGTTGGAAAAATGCTGACTATATAAAGCACCACATCAAACCTTGAATTTCCACTGACTTCTAAATAAACAATCTTCTTTCTTTGCTCTTAGAATCCACACAACGTCACCTCACTGGTTTCTCACTTCTGTTATTTTCTTTACTCCCCAAACCTTCTTTGTATGCATTCAAGGGGATCTCTTTCCCTTACATCCATCTCAGAACTCACATACATTGCTGTTCTTAGGTGTTGTTGTGGTTTGACCCTGACTGAGTGACAGGTATGCACCAAAGCCTCTACCAGTCCCCTCCTCATCTGGGCAGCAGAGGGAAAATACAATTAAATGTTCATGGGCTCAGATAAGGGCAGGGAGGAATAATTCACCAATGGGCAAAACAGCCAGCCTAGGGAAATCTGTTGAATTTATCACCAATCAAAATCAGAGCAGGATAATGAAAAGTAAAAGAAATCCTAAAAACACCTTCCTCCCTCTATTTCCCTATTTCCTGGGCTTAATTTTATTGCCAGTTCTCTACCACTTCCCCATCATCAGCCTGGGGAGATGGGGAATGGGATTTATGGTCAGTTCATCACATATTTTTTTTCTGCTCCTTTCTCCTCAGGGAGAGCAGTCCTTCCCTTGCTCCAGCATGGGGTCCTCCCCAACTTCTTCAGTGTGAGTCCTTCCCATGGGCTGCTTCATTAACTCCTCCAGTGCGGGCTCCTTCCACAGGGTGAAGTCTTCAGAACAGCACAGTGCACGAGTTGCAGTAACTATGACACTGAGTGAGGTCACAATTTTTATTTATTATTGGTAAACTGATAAAAATGTGCTATCTGCTTCACAGTCTATAAATTAGGGCTTCTGCTTCAGAGATTTTATAGTATCCTCTATGAGCTGCTTTTTGAAGGGAATGCAGGAAAGGCTCTGCAAGTTTTTTCTCACCTTGTGCTTCTAAGCGAAGTACAGTGTCATTCTTTTGCTGTCCAGTGAGTAACCTAAGGTGTGTTGTCTGATGTTAGTACTCACAGCTACTGGTAGAGATTGCCTGGGAGGTGGGTATGATCCCAAATAGGGCAAAGTGGCAGAATCAGACTCTGCCTTCCATTTGCTAAGCTGATCTGCATTGTGGGTCCCAGCCAATACTTTACTTACATAAAATAAAATATGTAGAAAGGAAAGAGCAAAAGTAATTCCTTTTAAACATATTGCATTGCTGTTTTAGCATTTCATAATCAATTAATGAATTAGCTGAGTCACACAGACAATCAATTATGCTAAGTACATTTATTAGAAGCTGCCACACCTAAACTAATCACCTTGATGGCTTTGCCATAATTTAAACCCAAGTATTAAAGCAAAATGCATTAAAATCATCTATCATGAAGCTTAATCAATCACACTTTGGTGCTCTAGGCAAGCTAATTCATGCATTTGGGACACTACTGAAAATTAATTGCAAGATAGAGAACACATGTTATGAATGCAGCCTTAAGTGTGTTTGCCAAAGCAATAACTGTAATGGAGGTCAGAAGATTGGACTTTGCTTGAAAAAGTTGATGTCTATTTACTCTAACTTAATTGAATGAAACACTGAGTGACTTAATGGATATCACATACTCCATAAATAAAAAAGGAATGAAACATAATTCATCTCCCAGAAATTGCTCAGCAATTTGCAGAATTTATAAATATCATATGATTAGAAGGAGAAAAAAGAATAATAGATTTAAGTAGTTCAGAAATACAAAAAAGTAGTGAAAAAATTAATTTCATTTATTTAAAAAAGTTGATTTAAACACAAAAAAACTTCACATTGTACGTTCATAACTTTTCAAAAATTTGCACAGAGAAAAAAAATAAAGCAGAATCCTTAAAAATTCTTAATTGATTGAGTCCTCTTCAGGAGGACTTCTATAGGAGGAAAAAATCTTTGCCATTTTAAACAAATTATATATTAAATTTAACCACATAAAAAACAATGGTGGGAAAAAGTTGAGCATGAAATATGAATGCTTGATGCAGCACAGCAATTGCAAATGAAGGAGTCATTGACAGAGAGCAATCCATGTGCTACAATGATGTTGAAAAATTAAGAGATGTACCAACATTTAACTTGGAACAAATAAGGAAGCCATTACAGTGGATAATTTAAATGTAGCAATTTTCTGCCAGAAATCTTTACAACATAATATCTGTGCTGTATCCTGCCTCTGAAGAGAAAGACTCACAATAAATAGTATCTGAAGCTGTGTCTCAAAAATGTCTTATTTTTACTACTAGGTTATTTGTGATAACATGAAAGTTTCCAGAAAGGAATTTTGAACTTAGATCAAAATCCACCAAATGGTTATTAAATTTTTGACTAATTTCATTCACCACCCTATGTTACTTTGTGTCATTGTCTTTGTTTTCCTAGCTTTTATGATTTTTGCATTAAACCCTTCTCTCTGCATTCCACTACCATTTGTTCCCTTCATCAGTCATGGGTCAGAGCTAAGTAGTTTCTGTGCAGTTCTACTTAAAATATTAATTTTAATACAAGTTTGTGTACAAGGATATGCATAAGTAAACCATGCTTCAAATGTCTATTACTTGTGTGACCAGACTACTTTTTGGTCATCAAGCAAAGATCTGGCTGTTTACATGAAGCAAACGTCCCTGGATAATTTGGGTTTTCTGTAACACCTTGAGGAGGACTAGCAGTGCAAATAAAACTGGAAGTTTTAATGGAGATTTTTTTTACCTGAATTTACCTATTTAAATGGACCTTTATGAGACCTGTGCTACAATGACAGTGTGTTCCTTCCTTGCAGTTACTTTTGTGGACATTTTAGATAAACTCCCAGCAGCTGTGTTTCCATGGTGATTAAATATTGCTTATTGCTTCAAAGGCAGTAATACTTAGTTTTCTAAAATCCATTGGATTTTATCTGAAGTGCTCTAAAACACATTAAAAATGTAGAGACTTCAAAGACACAGACATGATGCATGGGCACCTGCTTGATCTTTGTCTGGTTTATTCCAGGGAGCAAGAGGCAATAAAGGAAGGTTGAACACTGAGGAAGTATTTCAAACTGTGCTGTTTTCCCTGCTGTATGAAAGATTCAGTGGACACATCCCTAGCACTGCTCTCCATGTCCAAAAAAAGAAGTGGGTGTGCAGCTTTCCGTTTGCCGTCCCACATGTGCTGATTTTGGGGTCATGTGTTTTATCATCACCAGTTCTGGGCAGGGGAATATCAGGCAGGTGATCTTGAACCTGATTTTTTATGGACACTCTATAATGACACAGGCTAAAAAAAAAATCTGACTTAAAATTTTCATATTTCTGGTGAGCCAGTCTTTCTGTTGATACCAGGGATCAATTGAAACCCTGGTGCTGTGTGTCTTGACAGCTAGCCTACGTTGTGCACAGATTGCTATGTTAATTATAACAGTTAGCTGGTGCTCTACACAGGCTGTATGCTTTCACTTCTGAAGTACAGGGCTGCTTTTTTTTCCATACTAAATTTCAAATGGTAGCATACTAATAATGAGGTGTTGCAAGAATGGCAACAGATTTTATAAAGAAATGATGTAACTTGAACTGGTGTTGTTTTTGGCCCAGAATTCTGTTAGTTTGATCCATACCTGTATTAGCTGTGAGAATTCATCTCGCTTTACGTGTTTTCATTTAGATAATCAGCTTCTATTGTCCTTAATCTGTTTTGAGGGGTGCCCTAATTTTTATCTTTTAATTCCTTACAAGAGAGGGTTTTACATAAACCCATAGCAAGATATGGTAAGATTATAAGTAGGTCTGTCTTATTTGTACTCTGTCTTGATCTTTTTCTGGTGGTAAAAGGATTAGTGAAAGCATTTTGCACTTAAGTGTGTATTGTTAAGCTACGGTAGTGTAGCACTGAGCATTGTTAGGGAATGGTATTTTAAATCAATCAGCTGTATGGAAGGTGTCATGCCTGTTTAAATGCTTGATATTTTTGAAAAATAAATTCTGCTTTCTGCTTAGGAGCTGAATTTGACACCTTTTTCACAGCCTTCTTTCACTCCCTATTCCTTGTTTTTTGTGGTAAAGAAGTTTTATTTGACCATATTTGAATTGCTCTGTGTTTCTGTTCACACATATCTTTCAGCAGTCTTTTAATCCAATCAATATTTTGGATAAAGATTGATGGCAATGCACACTAAAGAGAAATTTCTGTACTCTAACTGGAAACACATTTGAACTGAGCCATGTCAATTGGCTGCACCTGAGCCCAGAAACAGAGCAATAAACAAATACAATTGTGAAATATTTAAGTTTAAAAGATCCATGAAATGGAAGACACACCACCATAAAAGTGGAAATAATGGTGCTTCCTGAACTGAAAATGGATCACTACAACTGCAACATAGACTCCAGGAGTTGTGTGGCCTTTGTGGAAGAGCTGACTGAGCTACTCCTCTGAGTTTGGAAAAAAGAACAGCGCATAACTGGAATCAAATTTGAGAACTGATTTTGTTGAAAAATACTGACATAAAGAGAGGACTTTCTGTCACTAACCATTGAGCAGTTGGTAATCCTGATCACTGTAGCATGGTTTAATGCATTTCTTAAGGGCAAAAATGACCTCTCTTCTGCTTTCTTGAGCAAGCTGCCATTTTAATTGCCTCTTTCAGCCCTGCAACTTTTTTCTTGCTTAATCTCTGTCCATGATTTTAATCAACCATCTGTCACCAGAGGTGCTTTACCCCATGTTGTATCTATGAACCTTATTGTAACTGAAGAGGAGACAATACCATAAAATCCATCTGAAACAAAAATTAATGAAAGAACAATGAAATAAAAATACATGCAGCTCTGTAGGATACCCGAATAGGTTCATTTTATAGAAATCAGTTGTTTGTTGAGGACTGAACTTAGCTACTGAAGTTCTTCATAGTCAACATTCATTTCTGCTTTTATAAAACATAGGAGAAGACATAATGGTTGTAAACAAATCTATTTCAAGTGAATGGGGATTTGTGCAACCAAGATGGTATTCTTTAGAATCCAGATTTGAGAATATTTTAGCAGAAAATTCAGAGCCAGAGTGTGTTTGTATTTATGAATGCACTTAGAGCAATGAAAGCAAATATTTTCCAAGGCCTGCTAAGAGTGGCACTCAACATCTCACTCTGTTTAATTTACACAGGGTGAGCTCCAGTATGTCAGGTACTATTGTGTGGTACATTTTTTGGCAAGTGCTGGCATAGCTATAAGGGCTATTGCTGTATCCAGTTCTGTTCCAATTGGAACACAAGTCTTGGTGCTTTCAGGCATTACTGTTTCCTAAGTTAAAAATTTAATTTGCTAACAAGAGAATGATGCAATATAGCAATACATACTCTATGGAATAGTATCTGGTAAGGTTAGTTTAACTGTTTTTGAGGTGCTATAATTTCTAAAATATTTTTATTTTTCAATGGAAAAATCCAAAGAGGAAAACAAAAAATAGCACCTTTATTGTTTTAGCTCTTTTTAAGATATGAATTTTAAACTTCTAAAAAAGTATAAAGACAGAACAGTATAAATACTGGACAATTTTTTCTCCTTTCAGAATCCAAAGACTAAAGTAGGAGGATTAAAATCTCACTTCCTGATTCAATAAATATTTGTTACAGATACTAAAAATTACAGATATATGAGAAATAAATGCAGTGTTTATTTAACAGGACTGCTGCCAAACAACACAAAATACTTCTGTTGAACTAAAAAGGGAAATTGTTTTTTCATTTTTAACAAAATAAAGATGGACTTTTTTTTATCTAGCTGAAGTCAAACAATAATGATAGTAAGTTTCTTGATCTGAAGGTGAACTGATTGCATTAGCACAGGATTAAATTACTATGATGTATGCAATAATGAGGTTTATGTAATTGATATTTGTTACATAATTGCAAGATACTGTTTTGATTTAGGACTAAAGACAGAATCATCATCTTAGGTTGTCCAGGTCTGAGGTGACAGATCAATGTAATTAATCTGTGTGGTGATTGTCTCAGAGGATAGAGCCTGAAAATATTCCTGGATCCACCAGGTGAAACAATGAGGAGAGTCTGGGAAATAACCAATGGCAGAAACAAACCCTGCAGGAGATGAGAAACCACAGAATAGCTTAGAGTAGGTCATTGTACACCTGCCAAGTGATGGACTGATACGAGAGCAGACCTAACCAATTAGTAAAGCCTTCATCCTTCCCATCTGGAGATTTAACTTTGGTGTGTGCACAAGGTGGTCTTTATTAATCGAATTGAAAAAAAATGCCAATGACTCCCAGGCAATATTTTTAGGAGCTGAGCCAAAACAGTTTCCTTTGGCTAAAGAGTATCAATGCCATACAGTGACTCAGGCTTGGTTTTGGCTATTCCACATAAGCTGAATTAAGAAAAAAATTAGAAAATGCATTTTTGAAAGTAATTTTCACAGCTGTGAGATACATATTATATTGCAATACATATGCAATAAGAACTGATTTTAAAAACCAGTTTCTGTAGTGGCTAAGTGGTTCCAAGTAGTTTCTCCTTCAATGCTCATTTTAGTATCTGCATCACAAACTGTGGTCCTGAGGGCTTCTCTTTCCAGTTAGTTGCTAGGCAGTGCACAGGTAACAGTTTCAATGCAGCATTGAGGTGGATTTTTTTTTTGGACATGTCAAGAAACAACTTTGTCTGAGTGAAACATCTGCTTCACACCTAACCTGACCTGAGATAAAAACCAAAACATTTTCTGTCTAGGGCCCAGCAGGCGGTGGTCCCACAAAGCGTAGCCACAGGAGGATGGCTATCTTACTTCTTATGAAGTGTGAGGGAGGTACAGAAGACTAAATTACTTTTTCTGAGAGGGACTGAGATCAAATCTTTTCCTTGACAGAGTGACATTTTCTACCAAATTCTGAAACATGCATCATTCCAAGAGAAAGAGTAAGACAACATGCTGAAAATGTACCCCTGATGAAAAAAAAAAGTAGGCTTCAGATCTTGCAAGATATTTCCATAATTTATTGGAGGGGGGGAGGGGGCATTTGCATTTGATCTACTACTGAGCTATTAATTAAAATACAAAAAAGTTTGCAGAGGGACTGATAATCACAACTCTTTAACCTTCAATTTTTTTTTCTTTGCTTTTTGTTAAAACACTTTGATATGCCCAATTAGACAGCCTAGGTGATGAGAGCAGTCTCTGTCAAGCCGAGATGTTTGAGCCTAGATGGTAGGAAGAGATTCATGATTACTTCCACAAGTGTTAGAGGTATCACAAAACAACAGTGGTATGTGGTATAACAGCTTCTGATGGTGTTATATGTTTCACAGTATTTCAGGAGTTTTAAATTCATATTTGAAGTGATAAAAAGATAGGTGAATGAAGAATAACAGGGGAGGACAGAAAAATAATTTAAAGTGTTAAGTAATTATTTCACAGAAAAACCAAGATTTTTTTCAATATTCGGTATCAAGAAAAACATGTCTTATAATTTGAAAACCTTTTTTTCTCCATTTTCACTTGCTGAACTTTCAAAAGTAGAAGTGTTGCTAGAGGGTAAAACTAAAATGTAAGGGTGATATTTTAGAACTCTCCTTTCCACCAGAACAAAAAGTACAAATTCAACATCTCACTAATGGGTTCCCTTTTAAGTCGTTGGTCAGAACAATGTGAATGCTCTCTTTGGATAGACTGGTAATAAAAATGACAAAAATCAAATTGAAGCACAGAAAATAATGTTTTGAGATCAAAGCTAAAAAAAGTAAAAGCAGGGTCTAAAAGCTCATCACACAAGCAAGTGAAAGATGTAATTATGCACAGACTGAGAGAGACTGCATTAATGAGACCTTATATTGTGAAGTTACAGAGTCAGACCACTGTTTCTCACTGACATTGTGCTTTCTGAATATAATACTTTCTATTTGATAAACTTTTCCATTTGTTGAGGGCAGTCTTTGAATATTGAATTCTGTTCTTTAAAATTAGCTTGTGATTGCCTTGTCTCTTTTGGTATTGATGGAGGAACATATTTTCACTCTTGAATCATATATTTAGTTCTGCTCATAGTTTATCATGTAACACTCTTTCCTCACACCTTATAAAATTCTATAAAATTATTTTTAAAACCTTACCTTTTTAAAATTAAATTCACTGTTTTCCTTGACCCTGTTGTCATACCTTATTCCAGAATATGCGACATGTGAAGCCTTTCTCCTTCACTCAGATCTATGACTTATATTCCAGAAGACGATCTTCTCCACTTTTGTGCTGTTGAAACCATCCCTAAATTTGTTTTACGTACTTTTGCTGAGCACTTAGTTCTTGCCATCACAATTATTGCCAATGCTTTATTGCCAAGTTCAATTGTCTTTCTCTGACTTCCCTTCAGATCCCAAAATTAAACCTCTCTTGTTCCAAGTCAATTCTGCTAACGTTGCAGATGGAATCACAGCTCTCTCCCCACTTTTACTCATCCTGGAAGAACCTTTATACTGATAAGTAGAACCTTGTCCTTGGAGGTGAAAGTTGAGAATAATCTTTAATGTGAAGGACTGTTGTTTTTGCTGGTTTTACTCGCATTGATAGGCACTTATTCCCACAAAGACTTGGGGGTTTCTTTGTGCCACCTGATTGACTATATTTTTTCCCTTGCACCTTCCCTTCCCATTTCTCATACTGCAGAAAATGTTATACTTTGTACATCTTTTTTCCCAACATCTTGCATAACAGTGAATCTCCAATATTCTAAGTTTTGTCTTCATATTGCAACTGTGTGTAATTTGCAAAAGATGTCTTTCTCAGCAATTCATTCTTTTTTGCTGATAGAGTCATGTCCATGCATTCTGTCTCCATGTTGCAAAGCCTCTTCTGGGTTGGTTCATAAGGCCACACCCTGTTGAGGAAGTTTTGCAACACATTTATGATTTTCAGAAATAGAGATCAATTATTGTACTCTCTGATCAACTCTCACTCTTTTCTCCAGCTCTCTTATTCAGGATTCTGTTTTGAGACAGAAGCAGCCCTTTGGAAAGTACACTTTAAATATGGGTAGCATAGCCTTATATACACTCTGCATTTTTCCTTATGGAAAGCAGTATTTTATTCAAGATATATAATTCTTTGCCTGACAGTTATTAACAGAAATATTAATTAGAAAAAATTATTCTCATGCAAAGTAAACAATTCAAGGAAAATAAAATTATATACTATATCAAGCTCAGATTTCAACTGACCTCAGCTCAGCAAATTCAGTGTGTGCAAGAAGGAGTCATCTGTGCTTTGGCCCAGACAGGCGGCTGGCTCATGGCTGCTTCCTTTAGGAAAGGTCCTTTGGGCATTTGATTGTTCTCTTAGAGGCTAGGAAGTGATCAGGTGTTTAAGGGATGATGGGTCCAACAAGGCAAATTACTCCTCTGTGTCTCCTTGTCTTGCCACCTTTTATCTTTCTTTCTCCTTTTGTAAGGTCTTTTGAACAATATTTGTCTTGTATGCACAGGTGCATGGCTTTGCCCATGCTGCTCCTATCCAGGCTGTGATTTTATCCTGGAAGGCACTATCAGCTGCAAGAACCATATGCACTGGTGCAAGTCACTCATGTTCACTGGATCCTGAAACCTTTCAACCTATGCTAGTGAAAAAAATCTCTGAATTGGTATGGTTTAGTGGGTGTTCCTTCTCTCTTTTCTTCTTCCTTTGTTCAGTTTGAAGGCCATGGTAGGTAATATGTCAGTAGAATCTTTCAGGTCTTCTAGAATATGTTCAAACAATGAGACTTTGAGTAAAACCCCAGAAGGGTGTATGCTGAGAGTTGTCAATTTAGGCATGATTAGTGGTAGAGTAATAAACAAGCAGGGAGTACTGAAAAGCTAGATTAGTTGGTCATCAGCATGAAAATAAACTCACAATGTTTTTTATCCATTCTATGTAAGCAATTACTTTATAAGTCTTGGGATATATTCTAGGACATTAGCTTGTTGTTTTGTTTATCATTTGCTACAAATCTATCTGCTGTGTTCTGACAAGAGATAATGGTATATGACTCATCTATTTCTGGAAATGTTTCTTCAGTGTACACAGATGGTGTTTATAGATCCAGTGTGAGGGGTGAGCTATTTGAGAACAGCGATCTGCAATGTCAAAGATTTATCATATATATTGTTCTCTATACTGAGCAGAAAAACTGTCCTTTCTAGTCTGGTTCTGAGGTGTTTGTATCTATGAAGTTCAGAAGACAGAGGCCATTTACTATTCTTTTGTCTGTGCTAACCCATAACTCATGCTTTGTGTGGAATGGAGAATTCTCTTTTGTCAATATCTCTTGCTTCAGCTGTTGTCATGGTAACAAGTAGCATCTTTGCTGAAATTCAACTAAAGTTTAACATGGACTTTGACTGTTGCAATATATTGCTGAAATTTTAACCCAATCTATCACCCTTTTAATTCAAGCTTTGTCTTACAAGCAAGCATGTCCTGTTCTTGCATATAAGCAGCTCATGTAAAGTAATAAGCTGTACTTTGCCTGTAGCAGCAACAGGTTTAATTAAAGGACACCAGTTATTCCTTGATATGCATATTTTATGGCATTCAGTTCATGTATTTCAGTGCATAAGAGTCTCCAAGTCTTTTCTCTGTCATTCATTATTCTGCATTTTAGCTGTGGTACCATCAATCTATTCTTTTTTCTCATGTATATGCAATGCATATGTGTAATGCCCAAGTTACAGGAAAATGGCATAGAATTTTGAAAGAGATAATTCTACATTATACATGCTTTCCTCAGACTATGGACATAAAATGTACTGTTTAATTCATAATTCTTCATGCTTGTGCATTTTACTGTGCAATATTTCTGACAGAGTATTGTTTACAAGCAGAAATAAATTCCTATTAAACATTTATTGTTCTGAAAATTAGTCTCAGGAGATATAGAACAGCAATAGTGTCACTAGAGAATTTATTGAATTTTGGGGTATTTTCTTATTGTTTGAGAGATCATAAAAGATTCTGCTAGTTCAAAGTTTACTCCATTTGATTTAAAATATGAAAATCCAGCCATATATTGAAATATACATTGCCTTGATCACTGCAAAGATAAATTTTAAAAAATTTAAAGTGAAATGGAAGAAAAAAGTTACATGTTTAGGAAGCCTTTATGGCTTTTGCTAGCATTTTGTTCTTTTCTGATATAAGGGACCTGTAAGTTGATCAGATTGTGAGTTCATGCCATTTTACAGTCTCTTCTACTGCCTTTCTAAACAGAATGGTATGAAAGCCAAGACAGATGAACTCAGAATTTCTGGAAAAAGAGCAACAATTGCCCACTGTGCTTCATTCAATGTGGTCCAAGTTAAGTATATTTTGATATGTTAGGATGAAGCTGCAAAACAAAACTTAATGGCATAGGCTGAGTTAACAGTTCAAGAGAATTTTCAGTCTTCTTTTCCTTGCTATCTTCTTTTCCTGTCCTCCTTTCAGGACCAGATTTCCCTGCTTCACTTGTGCTGGTGGCATGGTAAATCAGAATATATTATTAAATTTCCCTTTTTAACTACCAGGATACAGTTCTACGATTTTCCTGACACTGATCCAGAAGTTAGAGTATAGGAGAAGAGTGAAAGGAGAGTGTCAGAACCTTTTCTTTCACAGTCAGGAAACCTCAGCTAAACTGAAATATCTGATGTCATCTCTAATAAGCCCCGCTACCCCTTAGCACATAGGAAGTGAATGAAACATGTTTACATGTCTTGGAGGAGTATTACGTAGCTGCTTGAGAAGGAATTATTTAGACATTCTTCCTGGAGTGTAAGATAAGAAAAATTAAGCAAACCTCAAATACACAGAGCCACTGTCTTCCTGATGCAAATTGTGCACAACTTCCTGCTAGAGACTATGCAGCTCAGGTCTTTACCTAATAGAGCTAAACCCATTGATGATATTTATCTTTGAACAGCAGCCAAAGAGGAAAATGTCCAGAATATTATTAAGATGCAGGCAGAGTTGGATGTGACCCTGAATAAGTTTTATTAAAAAAAAAAAAATGCACAGGAAGCAGTGATGTAGAATGTGCAGAGAAATGGGTTAGACTGGGAGAAAATGAAAGGTCAAGCTCTCTCTTGCCAAGTTTGAGGTTTTTTGTTGAAACCATGGCCAAATCCCCACAAATTTCTGAGAAAAATGTGTGCAAGTTGGATGATATCTTATATCTACTAACAAAAGGTAAATAATTTCCTTAAGAACATGGGGGACAGTGGATCTAATGGATGAGATGATGGAAGTAATTGCCCTGCTGGAAAAACTGGTCAGATATTGTCAAGCTGCAAAATGCAGATGCAAATGTGAAGTCACTTGGATATTTTAGGATTTGTCTTAAATAAGGATAATCTAATATTTGTCTGTAACTGATCTTTCAAATGACTCTTTTTCATTTATTATGTGTAAGTCACTGTTTACAACATTGGTGATTAATATTGAAACAGCAATTATTTCTCATTTATTACTGTGGATGTCTCATATTTTGTTTTAAGCAGTTGTGAATATTCTGCAAGAAGGCAGTAGCAATGGTAATTTTCTCTATTACTACTGTAATTACCTATTTCCAACCACAGAGGCAGTGCTTGAAATGATCAGTTCTATCAGGAAGAAAATGCTAATGTTTTGTTCTTTTAATCACTTTTCTGTTTCCTGTTGTTATGTTTTAAAATCTAATTAAACAAGTTTTAATTTTATTTTTTTAAATGTAAATTTTCATATTTAAAAAAAAAGTTTTTTACTGCAACAGTAATTAGGTTCCTATAGTTCATTACAGTGAATAGTAGCATTTCTCCTTGAAGGTGGTTTGTGACTAGAAAGTGTAAAATCATACAAATGGATGTCTGTGCAATTATGGCGTGTAGGCTTCACCCTTTAGCATATTTTAAATGTCTATTAAGTGCTGAAAGGAAAGCCACATATTCTTCATATCCCTTAAAATACGGTTTCTTGAAAGAATATGCATGTTTTAAGAAATTGTTCACCATTGGATTTTTGCTTAAGAAGATGAGTATTTATTCTGGTATATGGTACATGAATATTATATCCAGTTATATTTTCAGAATTCTGCATTTTCTTAACTGTTGAAGTAGATAGTACATTAGAAACCTGTTTTTCCATGGGATTGTTACAAGAGATGGACGCAGAAGGACTTTGTCACATCTCCTGCTCTTTCTGCCCATCTATGAGAAAGCAAATCTGAGATCTTTAAGACCCACTTTCACTAACATCAGCTCAATGCTACTGACTGAGAAATGTTCAGACTGAGAAAACCTCCTCAGAAACCAGGTAACAGTATCTCTCCTTAGTCCTCTTCAGCTCACACTGTGCTGGTGACATAACATTTCTACTAGAGGTAGGAAGAGAGAAAAGCCAGTCATCCAGTCATGTCCATTATATCTCCATGTCTGCTTGTGCCTTCATCAGCAGTGGGACAAACGGGATGTAGATGGACAGATGTTTATAGCAGTCTGTTGCAGCTGATCAAAGCTGTCCTTGTGTTTGGGACACTCAAAGTGTTACCCCCTGTACAGAGGTTATGTGATGTAAGGGAAAGTAATTTCATGCTCTGTTTATCCCCTCACGGCTCATTCTCTTCCACTGTGTCGCTGATTGTAAAATTACAATACCTGTTCAGTCTCTTACTATTTTCTCAGTGTGGTTAAGATTTCCTACAGGTTTGAAAGAATTTAGGAGGGAACAAACAGACAAAAGGTGAATATTCCCACTTGTTTGTGTGTATGCATAGGGATGAAATGGAAACATTGCTTCCTTAGGGAGATGGTGGAAAAAAAGAAAATATTTCATTTGTGAAATGGAGGACATGGTAACCATTTAGTTACTACTTTCAGTGAAGTATTGCTTTTTCCTTGGTTAAAGTTATTAGATTTGTTTTGTGAATTATCCTAGAAGCTATGTAGAAAGCAAGGCTATTACCGTTGTTAAGCAACAGGACTTTGGCCAAGATATTTTTACAGTGACTGATTAGTAAGCCTGACTGCAATATATCTCTCTATTACTTTAATTAAATGGAAGGGTAACATTCTCTAATGGATTATGGCATAGTGCTGCCTTCCACTAAATGGGCTGGTTGTGCCTTGAACTTGCACACAATGGTAAGAGATGAAGAAAGGACACACAATCTTCGATTTTGGCTCTGCTGAAACCTCTTAGTGATTGACCTGGGTCCTGGTTCAGCCTGGCTCAGTAATGTGAACACACCACAGCACTGAAATAAAGCACCTTTACTGACTTGGGCAATGTCTGAGGAGCTCAGGGTGCAGGCAAATCTCAATTCCATCCACCCACATAGGCGGATTCTGAGGCTCCTCAGAAGAGGAGCAGGGTGAATTAGAACCAGTATGGGTAGCAACCATGAGTAGCCAGTGAGACAAGCTGACTATCCTAACGGGTCCAAGATCTTGCTTTTGTTCTCAGACAAACTAGACAGGGTTGAAAATTGAGACGTCTTCTGATCTTTCAAATTGAACTGAACAAAGCTCACTTTTTAATTTTAGCCCCACAAGATGTAGAAGATGAATATTCAATACCTTCTCTGACTGAGGTAAACCTCACATTTTCTCTGTCAGGAGAGTAACCTAACCCAGAAAACTTGAACTATCCTGTCTGGACTGAACCTTTTGCAACAAATAATATGATATTTCACAGATAGGGAACACGATGCTGAAGCCTAGTGATCATCGCAAATTCCAGAGACAGCTAGACCTGGATTCTGATCCTTTCTCCAACTTAACATGAGGAAAACCAACAGTGTCTGATCTCTGCTATGACTGCACACTAAGCATTGGTGACATGCATGAACAGGGGCTTTCAGACCACAGCTTCAGATTGAGAGACATCTGTCAAAACTATGCTTCAGGAAGCTAAATTTCTTTTTGGATACCTAGATCTGATGGGTGACATTTCAGTACCCCTGAGGAAAAGGTCAGCTTTTGTGTGTTTTTTGCACTGCCTATAGCAGACTCTGGCAAGGAAGAAGCAATCAATGGCAAGCTGACTGAACTGGAACCACCTGCCTTGCTGTAGGTGGCATCAAGCCCTTTTAGAAAGGCCTTTTAGAATAAAGCAGTCAGTTTATTAAAGCATATATTGATGAACTGCAATTTGAGAAATGCTGGGTTGTTCTTAAGTTTTAATTGCTTTCTGTTGTTTTGGTTTTTTCCCCAAGTTCTTTTATTAATTATTGTAGCACTGACCAAATCTTTTGCACTGTAATTGGGAGAGGAATTTCTAATTAATGAATTTTATTCCATAGCAACCACAACATTTCTAGACACAAATGAGACCAGTGATAATGACACCATCCAAAAATACAATGGTTCTGAGTCTTCACTGAAGATGAATACTGTGACAGATTTTATTTACGAATGTATGAACCACAACAAGAAAAAAAGATTACAAGTCTGTCAGATAAGATTATTATCCAAAAGATGAAAAGAGTACTCAAATATTTCTAGTGTCTGATTTTTAGCTTGTCTACCTTTACCATGGTTTTTTTAGTGTTTACTTGTAGAGAGTATTAATCCTTGGGCTGTCATTTGACATTTCTATACGTGTTTGCCCCATGCTATCAGAAAGATCACTGTTTGTTTTTTCACAGTTTTTACTCTGCTAAATCTGGTGCTTCATGCTCTCTCTGCTTATAGCATATCAGCCTTCTCTCATTGAGAAATGAAATTGTAAAACTGAATGTTCCAGAATAATTTGTAACATGCCCTTGACTTTAATAGAACTCTTAGACTTTAATATGACAATTTAAAATTTTTAGACTTCTCATTTGGTTTGGACTTGAGCTTGTTTTCTTACTAAGGGAAGAGATATGCTAGAACATTAATTTACAGATCTGGAGACGTTATAATGAAGAAACCAAATCTGGAGTTGCTAAAAGGAGTATCCTGATCTAGTTGCAGTAAGTGTAAGTGCATATCATGTCTTAGTCTATATTAAAAAAAAAGGAATATAAAGAGAGAAATGTTATGCCTGTCATGGGATTTCAGCATGGAAAGCTGGGACATGTCCACAAATTAACTTTTTTAGAAAATTAAGGAATTTGGAGAGTTTTCTAGAAGAAAAATAAGTATGGAAATAAACTAGTGGTGCTTGCTCTCTGTGCTTGTGAATACTGGCAGCAGATGTCACCTGGGTCTGCTGTATGGTTTCCTACACAGTTAAATTATTAGAAATTTAACGTGGTCCTGGACTTAATGTAGTTCCAGACTCTGAGTACCAATATTTGCAAGAACTACTCAAGTGCAAATGGGAGCTTTGCCCTTTGGGGGTCCTGTAGTGTTGGATGGGTGGGCAGATAGTCAGCAGGAGATGCAGTGTTTCATGTATCCCAGTAATACTTCCTCTGCTGTGTTTAATTTACAGAACTAAGACTAATGATACATGGCTCTAGATGACCTTTACTGTAACTGGCAAGGATGTATTCTTTCTTGCCTTGATTGTGAATACAGGCTGTTTATTTTTAAAGAAAACCTTACTAATAGTTGGTATAAGTGGTTTCACTCTTTCTTTTTATTTTTTAAGAGAAGAAACAATCTTTAGGTAACAGTCCCTGATATATTCAAATATTTCCCTGTGAATCCCCACAAATCTTCAGTTTCAACATGGCGCTTTCTCATGTGTTTGAAATCCTCTGACTGTGAGAGTGTAACATGGTCAATGTTAAAGGACACTTTCCTCCAGGAGGCCTGGGCATGTGAGTAGTAACAGAGACGCAGAATAGCGTCTTTTAAATAGATGTACTGTTTATTCACCCCAAAGTACATAAGATGCAAACAGCCTGGGGATCACCTTCTGCAACACTCTCTCTTTGAGACCTGGAGTCTTGAGAAATGGCCTTAGCTCAATGGCCTCTGTCTAACTTGGCAGTGAGACACAGAATTTCCTCCTCCTGTGATTCTTCCTGCTGCATGTTCCCCTCTGCTTTCCTCCAGGCTGAGGTCCTTACAGTTCAGTGGTCTTTCTAACCTTAAGAAATGGGCTGGTGAAAGATATTTGTTACTGACTGATTCACCAATTATTTCCCCCGAGGAGTTGTAGTATTCTGACTGAAGATATCCTAATGATGACATTAGTTTGTTTTCTGCTCGTTATGGCTAGCAGATCCCTTTGATTTTACTTCACAGAGCCAACCAAAATAATGTCAAATAGGTAAAACCAGATACATCAAAGCCTCAGACATAAAATAAGGAGGAAAAATAACTTCCAAAATAGGATCAGCATATCATATTGGTGAGAGTTAATAAGAAAATATTTTCACACCTCAAATAAAATAATGAAATTAGATTTCAGACAGGCTATCTAAAATGAGGATTTGATCTGCAAGGAAGAATTTGTGATAGATTTTTAGGTTTGGTTATATGCCATCTTAGTTTTTGTTATCTTCCCGTTCCATTTCTATCCAATGAAATCCTCTAAAGATAGATTGGAAATTGGGATTTTACAATGGTCAGAGAGAGAAATAGAGAGGAAATTCAAGAACTACAGTGTAATTCTACTTGCTTAGCTGTGTCCCCAGTCTGTTGTTACAGTAGCCATTGAGAAATTCAGGAAAAGGATGAAAACACAGGATTAGTTTCAAATCAATGATTTCTTCCTGTAGTTCTCAGGTCTCTTTTGTTGGATGGAGCTATTCCCAAGTATACATTCGGTATATCTAACTTTGAATGAAAAGTATTTAAAGAAATGGAGAATTGAAGAACGGGATATGATATAATATTTTACATCCTTCTTTAATAAGGACATCTAGACAGAGTTTACATGGTGTATAGTACTGTGTCTGAGTAATAAAATATGCACTTTAACGACATGAGAAAATTACTCTGAAGCTGCAGAAAGTTCAAACTAGCAGAGAAATTATTTAAAAAGTAAGGAGCTGAAGAAACAGATGATAGTAGATAGTGGAAGTGCTGAGATAGGGACAGTGGCTGTACATTGTTCCTGAAGGTATTGTTTTGAACAGATAATTTTTAATGTTTTATTTAATTTCGTAGATATGAAAGCAGGGGAAAAGAGCTTTAAAACTTGCATATGGACTGTTTCCAAGGCACTGTTCGTTGTTGGCTTCTGGTCCAGCTCCACGTACTTATCATTTTAAGTAAATGCCTGTAAAGTCTATTGTATGATACAGTAGGGAATAATCCCCCTGGTAATCACAGTTCTGAAAGCCTTTTGGAGATTTACGGCAGAAAATATTTCTTTTCATGATGCTTCAAATACTTCATCTTCTTATAAATTGATCAAAGCACCTATCCCCATTATCAATCAATGTCATGTTTGTTTAGCTAAACTCTTTATTCCTGTTCCTATCACCTGCTGGAGGCCAAATGATGGATCCAGGCTACTCAGGAGTAGGTTGTAATAGTTGTGTAATGCTGTTAGAGATAAAAAAAAAATTAAATTATTTATTTTGTTAAGTAGGTGTTTCATTGCTGTGATTTTTTTGATGTTTATGTCTATTTTTCCTGTGGCAAATCCATGGTAAAGTAGTATGCAGAAACAGTTTGTAGCTCGAAAAAGATAAATATCCCTCCTGCTTTACTTCAGATTGTAAGGCAAATAAAACAGTTTATAGTTTTTCTGAAAAGACAAAGACATCCTAATTCTTAGATACAGTCCTAGTTTCCTTATTTTTTAGGAAGAAAAGAAAAATCTTTCCAGTGATGTATGACAGAGCTCAGTAACTAAAGAAGACATTGCTGAGAGGAATTGTCTGCTTACCATATCTGATTAGTTTTCCCGCATACCTTTCAAAAAGGAATGTAACTTTGGCATTTGGATTGACAAACCACAGCTTAAAGTCTAACTTCTCTAGTAGCCAACACATCCTGTTGCTAATTAAAATAATTCTGTGAACTGCCAAAATAGGATTCTCATCAGGCTAATGCATATTTTGTATGCCACAATTCAGGGAAATATTTCCATGTGTTTATGTTTTGAATTACAGAACAAAAACTAAAAAAATGTTATTCCATTTTTAGTATTAATTGAACTAAAGGATCAAAAATTTACCTTTAATGAAGAGTTTTTATTTAGTTTCATTAAGAATCCATACAGTAATGTGTGGTGTATTTTTGAAATATTATGTTAGATACTGATTCTTCCATTCTTCACTTTTTGTCAGTCAAGAATTGATAGGTAATAATAGTTTTCAAATTATCACAACCATAATTTTATTGTGTGATTACCTATTAGATGACCTAATACTGTGCTCTATTTTATTTTATTACTGTTATCTAGTAATTTCACTCATCTATATACCAGAAATAAATGTTGATATATTTTTCATCAGTCTGACATGAAAAGCAAATAAAAGATATGTTTATTTGTGTGAAAAGCTGCAGCTCATATGCATATCATTCATTTATCTCTGTCTTGTTATGATCCACTAGTCCTGGATACTGCACTGCTACATGAAGTGGGAATGAAAACTGTCTTATGCTCCATAGACAAATGAGTCTTAATCTGCTGATGGTATATGCAAGCTTTTACCTGGTGCCCAAAAAGGCACCTTAAAATTGAAAGATTATGATTTGAGTTCAGTGTACTCACTATATAGGTTAATGCTGGACAATAAAGAAAATATCCCAGATGTTACTGCCAGCAAGATTTAGCAGAAAGTAGGGCAGCAAGGAAGGCAAAATGACCACAAATTTTCCAAAACTGAGATCATCCTTTATCACTGTATATTCTATAATGGATATTGAAACTAGGCTTTCACAGTGAAGAAAGCTCTTAAAAACCTGAAAACCTAAGAATAGCCTCCATGTTTCCTAAGATACATATCCCTTAAAATTAAACCAAATTGCATTTAGATATTGCTGAAAGAGAATGCTCTTTAGTTTTGGAAACTCTGAACCCAGGGGGATATCAGATAGACAAATTTAGCACAATGACTCTTTTTTTTCAGGCATGTGTATGTCTGTATTGGAAGTTAGATGGGATAGCCTAAAGCTGAAAGTTTAGTTTTCCCATTTTAACAGCTGATAGACAAAGGAAATGAAAAATTATGACTATATGAAAATTAATCAAAAATCAGCCAGTATGTTTTAAGTTTCCTTTATAAAAGGAAATGGCGGGTTGAAATAGCAACATTTTCTAAATTGCTTCCCAGAATTTCTGCTAGTAGGTGTTGCACTGCTGTACAAACAGTTGTTTCTGCTACTATAGAAGCATCTGGTGGACCTGAACAAGCTATGCCCATGCTTTGTTGGGTGCCATGTGAATATTGGAAGAGGGAAAAGTATTTTTGGTCTCAGCCTTAGGTCTCTATTGTGTCAACTGTTTGAGCAGTAAATTTCCTGTGAATATTGATGCAAAAAAGATGAAAGATGCAGGCTCAGAAATCCTCTAGTGCCACGTTGCTTCTTATCAGAACAGAAAGTTTCTGATTTTACTAACTCTTTATTCCTTATTTTTTGTGTGTATGCACACATACACATATTGCAAATAGAGAAGTTGAACAGTAAAACCAAAATGTCATATATATTCCTTTTTCCGTATTTCTGTTTTGTTTTCTTACAAGTGTGTATCTCAATGTACATGGCAAACAATAAAGAGCAAGGATGAAGTACAAAACCATTTTTCTTTTATCTGTGCATACAGAAAAAATATATTTCTTGCTCTGGAGCCACCAGAATTATCTGAGTTTCTTCTTTCAGTGGGATGTGATACTAAGACAACATTCAGAACAGCATGTCAAAGTGTCTTCCAAGACAGCAGTGATGTTGGACACTTGCACTCTTAGGACAAACAATTGAATGTAAGGACTGAAAAAGTGATGAACGGAAAACAGAAATTAAAGTAAATTTTAGATTTTTTTCCCTAGCACCATGCTGATCTTTTCATGTGTTTTCTATCTTTGTGTAACACATTAACCAATATCTTCTATAAAACTAATCTTTTTCCCCCTTTGAGGTTTTGTAAAATTAGAAAGTAAATTCTTGAAGTTTTTGCTGATTTATTTTCTATTTTCAGCCTGTATCTTATGTGCTCCATTTCATTTTTGTGGCTTTTTTATGCCATATGTAGCATCCTGAGAAAGACATTAGTAAACAAGAATGCTTACTCATGGTTTTGGGGCTCCTGAGACATTTCTTCTTCAAGATGGGTTGAATAGCCAAGAGCTAGAAATATGAGAACTGTAAATTTAAACTTTTTGAAAGCATGTAGGAAATTATTATTAGGTTACTATTACTAAAATAGTAATAATAATAAAAAAATTAGAAAAAGTTAGAATAGGTTCTCTTTTAAGAGTCACTGTTTTACAATATATGATTAAAAAGAAGAGTTATTAGATACAATGGCAAAAATCACAATGAACAAGCAAGTGCTGAAATGCATAGCAAAGTTGTAATCAAACTGAGCAAGTACAAAAGGGCAGGTATGTAAACAAACCCCCTTTTCATTAAGGATAATTGATTTACCTAATTGTGAACTATCAAGGGAACAAATAACTCAATCTTGGGCAGCACAGCTAGTTCACTGGAAATTCTGATAATAAAAGTGTTTAAAGGTTGGATATTTGAGTGATACCATCAATGAATATTTCTATCTAAGAATTAGTATTTTTCTTCCCTGAATTTATACTTAAAATGCACTTTTTTTCACACCTAGGTCATCACTTTCTACAAGGACTGAAATATAACAGTGATAGAACACACTTTGTCAAATTCCTTGAACAAAAGGTTATGATGAGCCTATGGCAAATAGACTTTAGTGGAGCACTGAAGCAAAAATGAGGAGAAATGGGTTCTTTTTCTTTGTTTTCCTTGCAGTGTGATATCATAGTATCACAGAATATTTTGGGTCAGAATGGGCCTTAGTAAAGACTGTCTAGTTCCAGCCCCCTTACAGGGGACAGAAACAACTTGCCTTAAACTGTGTTGCTCAGAGCCCCATCCAGCCTGGCCTTGAACACTTCCAGGGATGGCACACCCATGGTTTCTCTGGACAACCCGTTTCAGTGCCTCACCACGCCCCCAGGTAATGAATGTCTTCCTAACATCCTACCTGAACCTACTCTCTTTCAGTTAAAACCATTAGCCCTTGTCCTTTCACTACAAGCCCTTGTAAAAATTCCCTCTCCATTTTTCTCGTAGAGCTCCTTTAAGTATTGGCTCAATTTCCTTGGAGCCTTCTCTTCTCCAGGCTGGGCAACTCCCTCTCTCTCAGCCTGTCGTCATGGGACACAGGCTCCATCCCTCTGTTCATCTTTGTTGCCTCCTCTGGACTCACTCCAGCAGGTCCATATTCTTCCAGTGCTGAGGATCCCGGAGTGGGACACAATACTCCAGGTGGGGTGTCAAGAGAGCAGAGTAAAGGGGGAGGAAAATCTCCCTTGATTTGCCATAATATTCCCAACTTCAAAAAAGCCGGGAGATAGTTTTTGACCTATGACTGCTCATAATTTTTTTATGAACCAAGACCGGGCTAGGTCATATTCTCTAGTTTATAAAAGTAAAGTAGGCTAAACTAAAGCTATATAGTTTGTATAGTTTCAATGAAGTGGACTGCTATTCTCCATTGTTCAGCAAGATCTTGGGAGGGAAATGAGCTGACAAGTCTGTCACAGACAGCTTCCTTTGGGCCCTATCAATGGTACTGAGATTTTTAAAGCTGCCACCTTTTCAATATCTATTGAATATCTATTGAATATCTTTTCAATATCTATTGAAAAAAGCAAGAGCATATGAAGCTGGGGGTCAGAGGGATCTTGCCTGTGTACTTGCAGATAATACAAATCAACTTTAATAATTCTATATCAGGGCAGTATTTATGTATTATACTGCTTATCATACTATTTCTGGCAAATTAAAAAAGACTGTACTTCAGGGGCTGCTCTCAAAGGGACTGTCATCAGTGTCTAAATATACTTAGCTCCAGAAGGAAGGGTGGAACTGTTGCAGCCTACTTAAATTTAGGCTTTTTAATTTAAAAACTTCAGGTGCAGCAGCCAGTCTGGCAGGAAGCCTTGTTTTTCTGCTTGCATGATTTTGCTGTGAACAGAGCATAATCAGGATAGCACTCCAGTTTTGGAGCATGTCCTAGCTCTTGCTTGAGCTCACACAACTGTGTTACTTGTGTTAGACAAGAGCTAAAGCACAGGAATCAACATTTTTGAAAGTCAAAACATTTATGTATGGATCCAAGCCATTTTACTAACCCTCTTGGATTTCAGTCAATCTGTTTTGTAGTTACAAGGAATTTCAAAGAAGTAAGAGTAAATTAGAAAAGGAAAAAATTATGCCTGTAGCCTTTACTATCTTGAGAAAACTTATAACTGTGTTTAATCCAGGTATAAGATCCCAATGTAATATTTTACAAAAGTCTGATAAAGGTGAAATCAATCAGAAGAGAGCTGCAATCCCCATTCTTTTTCTGAGTCCTTTCTGAGATGTCTGACAATTGCAATGATGCTGAGAATTAACCATGTTTTATTATTCCATTGAAGCCTAAGTCACAGGTCAGTCTGGTTGGCTTATGTATGTTTAAATCATAACAAGAAGATACAGTGGGCAGCTCTAGTGAAATCCTTATTCAGCAAACTGCCAACGTTCACAAATGATTTATAAATATTGCAAATTGTGCTCACCAGAAATCATGGCTGTAAAAATAGTGTGGGATTCCCGCAATTTTTTATGGGACTTGCAAATAAATCATAGACAGATACAAGCAAGAAAAATAATCACAGAATCGCTGAACAAGCTAGGTGGGAAGGGACCACAAGAATCCTTGAGACCAGTTGCTGGCCCTGCACATCACAATCCCTAAGAGACACAAAGGTGTCCGGGGATATTGTCCAAACACTTGAAGTCTGTCAGGTTTGGTGCTGCGAACACTTCCCTGGAGAGCCTCTTCCAGAGCCCAACCTGGGTGAAGAACCTTCTTCTAATATCCAACCTAAACCTCCCCTTACACAGGGGAGGCTATTCCCTGGGTCTTCTTGCTGATCACCATAAAGAAGAGATCAGTGTCTGCCCCTCACCTTCCCTCATGAGGAAGCTGTAGACTGCAGTGAGGTCTCCCCTGTCTCCTTGTCTCCAGGCTGAATAAACCAAGTGCCTTGGCTACTCCTCTTACGGATTCCCCTCAAGGCCATTCACCATCTTTGTGGTATGCAAAACCCTCCTTAGGATTCTCTCTAATAGCTGAATACCCTTCTTACACTGTGGTGCCCAAAACTGCACACAGTATTCAAGGTGAGGCTGTATCAGTGCAGAGCAGAGCAGGACAATCCCCTCCCTTGCCTGGCTGGCCATGCTGTGCCTGATGCCCCCAGGACAGGGGTGTCCCTCCTGGCTGCCAGGGCACTGCTGGCTCATGTTCAACTTGCCAGTGACCAGGACCCCAAGGTCCCTTTCCATGGCACTGCTTTCCAGCATGTAATTTCCCAGTCAGTACATACCTCCAGGGTTACCCCATTCCAGGCACAGAATCCAGCATTTTCTGTTGTTGAACTTCATATGGTTGGTGATTGCCCAACCCTCTGATTTGCTGAGGTCTCTCTGCAGGGCCTCTCTGCTTTCTGTGGAGTCAAGAGCTCCTCTCAGTTTTGTATCACCTGTAAAGTAGCTCAGTATTCCATCCAGTCCTGCTATGTCATTAATGAAGGTGTTGAAGAGGACAGGGCTGAGGATGGAGCCCTCTGGAGCCTAGTGACAGGTCACCAGTCTGATGTCACCCCATTCACTATAACCCTTTGACCTGACCTGTCAGCCAGTTGCTCACCCATCCCATGATGTTTTTATTCAGATGTGTGCTGGACATTTTGTCCAGAATGATCCTCTGAGAGACAGTATCAAAACTTTTATTCAAGTCCTAACAGATTACCTCTTATTACTGGTTTCCCTTGATAACTAGATGGTTTACCTTGTCATAAAAGGAAATCAGGTTTGCTAAGCTGGGCTTTCCTCTCATGAAGCAATGCTGGCTGTGACCAATGACTGTGTTGTTTTTCTGGTGTTTTGCAATACCTCCCAGAATAAAAATCCAAGATTACAACTAGATGGAAATAAGATGACTAGGCTCAAAATAATTGTGCAAGAGATCTGAGCTTTTAAGTGTGGATTCTGTGCTCACAATGTCTTCTGGTCATAGCTTCAGTTTACATGTGTTGTCAGGCATGTACACAAGCATGAAGTCTGGGAGCAGCCCTGTGTGTTTCCTCCTGGCCAGATATATGTGGGTCCCTGTGGCCCATTTGTGCACTCTCTTCAGGCCTTGAAACCCTCTTCAAGGACCAGACATGGAGCATTTAGGGTCCTCATCACTGGTCTTGAAGGCCATTGTGTCCTTCCTGGGCGGTAGCTTTAACTGCTGGGTGCTACTATGGAATTAATGCATATATTGTGTTTATGACACAGAGTATTGCTTTCTTTCTCATCTGTTTTAGCTTGTAAAGCAGGAAGACAACATTGCACATATACCTTCTCAATAAAAGAGAATGGAGGAGCTTTTTTAGCTTAAAAACAGCACTGACCTTCAGCTGATAGAAAAAAAAGTCCATATGTCAGCATAATTATTTGCATGTACGAGAGTGTATGTAATCTTTTGTGGTATTTATACTTTAAAAATAGCCTATATATTTCATAATTCAAGAAACATTAAAATATTTTGAAAATAATAGTATTAGTTATGATAGCTGGTATTAGACTGTTCTTGTCTCTGTAATAACAGTACCAGTTAAATTGCTATGATGAGGAAAGCAATTCATAAATATTGCAGTAGCAGATGTGACTGAGGAAGTGGTTTGTGGTTCCAAGGCTATCACTTTGATTGATTGTAGTGACAGTGAAGTTGCTGGAGGTTATATTTTTAAATTAGACTTGAATTTAAAATAGAATACTAGCTCTCTCTTTTGCGTCAGAATCTGTTATTTATCTCTGATACAAAAGAGAACATGATCTGGAAAAGTACACATTACTTAGACTTAAATCCATGATTTTTAAGAGTAGTCTACCCAGAAATAGTTCACATTAATTGACTTTATTGAATTTATAATGCTCCAGATAATATATCCTGAAGAACAGAGTGAAGCATTTATAGAACCATGACGTAAAACAGTGTGTGTAGTGGTTTCTATTTGTATATCTGAGCACTCTGCTCTTCCCATTGTATCAGCAGGCCATGCCAAAGTGTCATCGTGCATCAAGAACTGATTTCCAAAGACCTCCTTTTCTTGAGGCGGAATCCTTTTTCCAGTGCAGGAGAGTGATGAGTATCTACCTCATTTATACTTGTAGTGTGGCAGTGGGTAACTCCCCAGAGCACAGCAACCTCTCTTCATTAGAATCATTATAAACAATTTGCTGTAATCTCTTTTGGATTTCACGGGGTCCTTTGAAATATGCAAAAAATTGATGATTCAATATTTTCTTCAATATTGAGTCATGTCAGTTTCCTCTATATCTCCTTTATATCTCCTTTTCTTCCCAGTCTTTCAATCTGCACAAAAACATTTTTCTGTGTACATACTTATCTACACATATGGAGTTTCTTTCAATTAATTTATAGCTAATTCAATGCTGCTTTGTCATCTGAAATTTATAATGTCCATCTCACTTTTTTTTGTTTGATTTGAATTTCCTGTGGGTAAGGCAACTTAATGGTAAAATAGAGGAGTCACGAAAGCAGTATGTAAAACTTTAGATCCTGCATACTAAACATAAAAGGAATATATTTCAGTTTCTTAGCAACACCTGCATAACGATTCAAAAAATACATACCCATTTTGGAAGAGATTCTAAGGCCTATTAGCATAGCAAATTGATAAGCCTTTCTTAGAACATGCATGTTCTGTATGCTGATCTTTTAGGAATATGTATTGACCCTGTTGACCTGCACCTAGGAGTGGGTACTTTTAATTACAAGTTGCTGTTTCTGAAATTCTCTTTTCTAGTAAATGCCAGAAACTCTGCCTTCTCAACTAAATAAGCCATATTTTGATGTAAATAAGAAAATATCTGCAGATCAAAATAAAATTTTGACATTGTTAATTGAAACTTTTGCCTCTTCATATTAAATTCATGCGAATTTTGTGTTCTACTATTATGAATGAGTATTGAATCCCAGAGATGACTCAAAATCGGCTGGAGTAACTACTATGCCAGAGGGTCATGCTGCCATCCAGAAGGACCTTTAACAGGCTGGGGAAATGAGCTGTCAGGAACTTCACAAAGTTCAACAAAGTGCAGTCCTGCACCTGTGAAGGAACAACCCCAAGCACCCATACATGCTAGGGACCAAGCAGCTGAGACGTAGTTTTGAGAAAGAACTTGGAGACCCTGGTGGTCTCCAAGCTGAACACGAGCCACCAGTCTGCACATGGAACAAAGAATGTTAATGGTTCATTTGAGGTGCTGCTAGTGAGTTGAGGGAGGCAACCCTTCCCCTCTGCTTAGAGCTTTGGTGAGGCCACAGCTGGTGTGCTGCATCCAGTTCTGGGCTCTCTGGTACAAGAGAGACATGGACATACTGGAGAGAGTTCAGCAGAGGGCCACGAAGATGGTGAATGGCCCAGAGTATTAGGAATGGCTGAGAGAGCAGGCAATGCTCAGCCTAGAAAACCCTTGGGGTGTTCTCAGCAGTATGTACAAGTACCTGAAGAGAGGGTGCACGAGGGATTGAGTCAGGCTCTTCTCAGGTGTGCTCAGTAAGCAAACAAGAGGCAGTGAGTGCCAGCTGAAACAGAGAAGGCTCAAGATGAATATCAGGAAAGACATTTTTGCTGTGAGGGTGACTGGTCACTGGCATAGGTTCTCTGAAGAAGTGTGGAATCTCTGTCCTTGGAGATATTAAAAAGCTGCCTGGATATGGTCTTCAGCAACCTGTTCTAAATGGGTCTGCTTGAGCAGGGGGTTTGGGCAATGTGACCTTTGGAGGTCTGTTTCCATTTCCACCATTCTGTGATTCTACAACCTCTCATTTCTCATTCTTCTAATTTTATATCAGCTTTCATGCTTTGGTATGTAGGAAGCAAAAACAGCCAGAGAGGCTGCTGCAGGACTATATGCACAGTAATCTCAAAAAATTATATTATTTTTGCTAATTTTAACATTTTAAAACATTTTGAATTTGAACAATTTTAAATAATTGAGAAAAACTTTGCTTTAATATGGGAAACATCTCAGAATGGTAGAGTTTAATACATACTTTAATTTTATCTGTGGAATTTAGCCTGGCATTTTGTTCCTCTTGAACTGTGAACATTGCATGTATTTTCACACTGCTTTTCTCAACTGTTCCTACTAGGCACATACTGATTTAATCAAATCTTACAGCTGTAGCTGAAAAGTGTTCTGAATCATAATAAGGCTTTTATACTGAATATGACTTCATTTAGAAAACATTACTGATGCAAGATGACAGATTCATTAAACTGCCTAATTGATCAATGTGCTTATACTTCAGAAAATTCTATTTTTTAAAGTTAGATGACTTGGTTATCTAATAATATTTTGTACACCTTGTTTTGATTTACAGTGTTGTTTGATGAATAGCTCTTATGAACCAAAAAATTAAACCAATGATCCAGAATTATCTTCATAAGACAGGTGAGACTTTCTAGTTTGGTGCTTTTCTATGTGAGGAAGAGGATGGAGATTTTACATGGAAACACAAGATTTATTCCTTAATGAAGTTGGTCATTGTAAACTGCAAAGCATCAAGGATGCTTAATTTTTTTTAAAAAAGAAATTATGCTGTCACTATGACCATTCCACTTGCTTGCTAGTAGCCCTATTTCATTAGTGCAGATAGAATTATTTTGGTTGCATCTTTCTTCAATAACTGGACAAGGAAAGAAAAAAGGACAGCTAGACATTAGAGTAAATTTGATCACTTTGCTATACATTGCTATACAATACTTTAACCTTTTTTTATACTTTGCTATACAATAATTTAACCTATTGTACTTTTTGATGGTTTTATTTTTGAAACCACTGCTCAGTCCTTTGACTGAGACTGAACTGGTTCAGTCTTTCTCATGTTAGTAAAACCATAGTGTAACCTTGATACACAAGTGTAGTGATTAAAGTTTTTGTTTGAAAGTAAAACATAAACACGACTGCTTTCTATGAGATGCTGTTAAATTTTTACTTTAGCCCTTACTATCGAAGAAGGAAATTTTGGGAGACCCCACTTAGTTTCTAATCTGTGGTTTGGTTGTCTGTAGTAAGGAGTAACTATTTATTTTTTTCAATGTCACATCATACACTGATCTCGTATATTGAAGATTAATCACACTCTCATTCTCAAAGTAAACATTTATTCCCTAAAGTTCTGCTGTGTTTTTTCTAATTATGATCCCATTTCATGATATCAATGAAATGTTTTCATTCACAACTAAGTCTAATTAATAAAATATCTGTCTACAAAATTAACTGCCTAACCATTTTGTCAGTAGAAAAACTGAAATTTGCCATATATGGCAGGGGAATGACATGACATTGGTCAACAACGTGCTAGAATCAAGACACTAGAAATGGGCAACAATAAAATGAAAATATCTGGTGCTCCATGTGCTCATGCTGATTTAGAGGACATAGGGATAGAATTCGACTTAAGGAAACAGTGCACAACACACTGGAGCTTAGCAAGTTGGCATTTGGAGTTTATATTCTATAGAAAATGAAACTTCAGTCAGGATCGTTTACATTGTAGTAAGAAAAAATGTTCTAGCTTCTATGGTTAGTTAATATAATGGTTGATTGCTTATATAGATCATATCTGATCTTGCTTTCAAGGAAAATACAGAAAATACAATGTGAAAATCTAGGTGCATAAACAGCTATTTCTCGTAAACACAAGCAGCTACAAGAGAAGTGAGCACTATCCTTTCTTCTGGGAAAGATGCAGAGGAAAATTATGTCACTGGGTACTGCAAATGGTATCCCTGGGTGTTGCTCCTGCTCCAGCATTAAGCACAGGCTAGATGATGACAAGGCTTCCAGACTGACATGCAACACATGTAAGTGAAACTCACCCTGGCAGTACTTAGAGGTAAAAGTTGAATTGGATGAAAGTGTTCTTCAATTTGCATTATCAAGTCATACCATAATGTTTGTTTTCTTTTTTCCCTAAAGGATTATATTTTTTTCTCCTGGTTGATATGCATTAATTTTTTAGACTCCTATTAGTATATCACAGAAGAAAATGCAGTCTAAAGAAAATGAGGTGTTTCATGACAGAGTTAAAAAATCAATATTTACATAAATCTTTTTAAAATCAAAGAACGATGAACCCAATAAAATCAAGAAAAATAATTAGTAAGCTTCTTGAGGAAAATTTCCAGGCAGTATCTGGAGTTTATTACTAATTTTGTGACTAAGCTTGCGTTTTGAATATCACTCTTTAGTGTCTGAATAATCCTATAGTGTCAAGAAAATAGAAATTAAGTAGTTTAAGATGTGTACCAATGGAGTTATCAGGTATGTCCACTAAAGGAAACAACATAAGCCACCTGTTTACATAAAAATCTGCCTTGTTATTGTGTAGAACTTTATGGCTACAAGGATTGTGGCATACAGTACCCCTGAAATTCTTCTGCGTTCCACTTTGTAATGAAAAATGGATAGGAGAGGTGTAATGTTATCACTACAGAAATCATATTCATTATTCAGTATTTGCAAAGATCTGACAGGATGAGAATCAGTTGTTGTAGTCAGTACTTTCAATTTTTCTTCTCTGACATTTAGTGCACGTAAGATGGCAGACACTCTATTCATCCATGCCCTTTGGTTTGTAATAATTATTCTTTTCTGCTATTTAAGCTTGCAAGAGGTAGTGCAGGGAAAATTTTAGGTAGATGAGAAGTCAGATACATGGGTTCATTTGTCTCAATGTCTCTTATCAAAATATTAGACCTCTAACCTTTTCAACCATTTTATTTATTAAATACTACATTTCAGATGTAGTTTTTAATAAATAATAAATTCTTTCTGCAATATAGGAGATTGCATTTAAAAGTGTATGGTACCTGAATGTTTCTTTCCGCTTTTCACATTCCAAAAGTCACATTTTCTGCATCTATTTGTCCAATTGCGTCTTATCGTAAAGAGTTGCCTTGGAGTTATGTATGTCATCACCATCCTCATATCTTATATGACTTGAAGGAAAATAAGGCTGGTGTTTCTTTCCATAGTGATAATAGGATTCTGTACAGAAATTCAGGAAAGCTAAAATAGTAAAACTTAAAATTCAGGAGCTTGTGTGAAACGTGATTTTTTATTTATTTGAACATATGTAATTTTTATGAATATAATCCACCCACACCTTGAAGGCAGATGCCACCAGTATTTTCAGAGATTTCCTTCAAATCCTAATAAACACATCTGTGTACTATTTTTGTCTATGTCAACATCACGTGATACAAAATGATAGATTAATCCTGTTACATGGTAAATTAGGCAATAAGCTAAGGGCATTTCCATTCTCTAATAAAACAGTGAATATTTCTGGTTTACCCTCCTTATACTGGAAGTTTTCAGAATAGTAGAGGTGTAGAAAGCAATGAGAATGGAGTTGCAGAGATTTGGATGCTTAATTTTATTTAAGTGAACTCTGTTTGGGTTTATTTTCAATTTCATGTATTTCACTTATAGAGCTCAGGGCTGTCCATCTTTTCAGGTTTAAAAATAAGGCTTCAAAGGTGCGTGGTTGCTTCTGACAAATGGATGCATGTTACAAAACTTGCACTTTCTGCTTCAGAAGGATGATTAAGTGCCTCCTACTTACATACACAGACTGCTCAAGGCAGATTAATTAGCCTAGAAAAGAATTCTAAAAATACTTTTTCTTCTTATCAATTTCCCATGAAAACTAATACATGCTCTATTCCTTACAATGACTTACTGCTTTGTGGATAGCAGAATACTAAAAAAATGACCAGAGGTACTCTAGTGATTTAGTCCATTGTGCATATATTTAGAAAGGAAGGTGTCTATTAGTTCATAATTGTTTTTTAAAAAGGGCCATTAAATTCTAATATACCTTCTCAAATTTGATGTTATTTTCTCAGCATATTCAACAACCCGTGAACAGTAGAAAATGGAGATGGAATCCCCTCATTACCTACTGCATTTGGAGAGGTATTTTCTCTGAACATGTGTAATACATCCTGCATTTTGAATTCAGTTTAGGAAAAAAAAAATCTTACTGAGATAAAAAAAAAAATCATAATTCATATTTTTCCACTTGTGTAATCTTGGAAAATATGTTTTTTCTTTTTCAGATTGTTAGAATTAGGTCTTCCTGATAATACTCTGCTAGCTAATGCAGGTTATTGTATCCTCTGAATTATTATTTTTAAAAAATAGATCCCTATATATAAACATTCATTATAAATCATGATTGAAATGGAAAAGTATCTACACTAGTGGATCTCAACATTAAATATTCACTCTGGCACCAATAAAAATTACTGGAGTAATGTCAAGGTAATTTTTACCCAGTCTTCCAAGTTTTCTGCAACAACTGACTGGACAAATTACAGCCCTGTTGAGACAGTGACTTGTCTTTCTGATATATTAGTAATGAAAAAGGTTTCTTTGGAGGAATGATACTATTCTGACTCAATTTCTTGTGCTGCTTATGACACAAATAGTGTAAATACTGATTATACAAGGTTTTCTGTATTGTCGAATTTCTAGATTGGAGCCAAGTGGGGAGTGAAAGGAGAAGAAGGAGAGAAGCAGAAACTGTAACCTGCTGGAGGAGGCAACAAACCAATGAATATTCTAGAAATTAGACTGATCATCTTAGTTTCTCTCCCAAAAACTTTGCACATGAATGCGACGGACTTGTTTCTTTTATAGCTAGTAGTTATCTGATCTGATGATCTAAATAGCCCCAAAGCTTATAAAGTTCTCTGCACACTCTTATGTGAAGGAAATAGCTAAGAAAGCTAAGAAAGACATAGTGTATAATATTTAATAGTGTAAAAGTGCTTTTTGTTACCTCAGGAATAGCCTTTCCTTCCTCCCTTCTCCAAAACTGAAAAGTGGACAGTGCTGAAGTCCAGGGTGCAGGTACTCTCTCTCTCTCGTGTGAGGTGCCTGGTTAATTTGTTCTCATATGCTCAGAATGAGGATGTTTTATGAATTCATTGGAGTTTCTGCCTGAGAGTTTGTCTCTCTTGCACATATTCACACACACAAGCCAATGTGCACGTGACTGGCTTAACCCGGCACTGCCATAAGCTGCTTCAAAGCAAGTTAGCACAGACTTTCTAGAAAAACTTAATGAGAACACCAAATCTTTTCTCTCTAAGATTCAGTGGTGGAGATGGATATTTTCAAATTTTCTTGACTTTGTGGGAAATTGAGTTTAGTCGATCTTGGTAACATTTTAAATGTTCTTATAGCTAATAGGTAAGCTATAGTTACATTTATAGTTATTAAAAAAAAAAAAAAGTTACAGATAATAGGGAAATAGATGGCTTTCAAATGACCAAAACCTGATAGCTTTTAAACTCTTTTTTTGTCAAATGGTGCAATTCTTTATTCAAGTAAATAAGAGTTCTTAGTTCAACAACTAATGCAAAAATCAACCATAATAAATATATTAACCTTCTGCTACAGGATCAATTTTCACATGTGAAATTTTCAGTCAGATACTGCAATAATATTTTAAAAAAACATTGCCAAATTCTTAATTTACAAATTTTTTCACTAGGAGAGCAATAGCAGAAATTATGTATCTTCTTATTTGAATCACCATGTAAAATTGAAAAAAAAAACCACCAACAAAACAACAAAGATAGAAACAAGTACAAATTCACTTCAACAAAGTGTGACAATATAAAAGGAAAGCTACGATAACAAGATAGATAGTGAAAGTGAAATTATCTGTCTTTGCATTCTTCTAAATAGGTATTTGAATTAGTAATTGTTGTAGTACAAGAACCAAATGAGAGAAGTTATAGTAAAGGACTCTGAAAAATTTTAAAAAATATGGAAAAGGGTTTACACAGAAAATCTATTTATTGCTTCTTAAAATGAAATAGGTGGTTGTATTAAAGGATGGTGCCAGGCAGAAGATTTTAAATAAATAACCTGAACTATTTTTGAAAAATGTATACTTTCACTGTGAAACTCTGTTCATAAAGCTGTGGTGTTTAAGAGAATAAATGGAAATCATGGCTGGACTAAGCAAATTAGTTATGTAATGCAGGCCAGGCAGAGCCATAGTCTTATTTCTGCGACATGAAAGGACAGAGAAATGAAAAAAATATTTCTGTATTTTTCCTAATTCATATACTCCTAATTATTTGCTACTGGCTGTCTTCAGAAACAAGACATGGGAATATTTGGACCTATCATTACAGCTGTTGGATTACCTAGGAGAAAAGAAACTAGGTATGTCTGTCCAAACTTAAACAGCTTTCATACAAAGAGAGATTACAGGACTAGGTTCCTTGTAATTCTGAGGGAGATGATGGGCATGAAAATGTACACATGTGTAATGCCATTGTTGAGATAGAAAAACAATCATTTTTCATCTAACACTGTAAAAACGGCTCAGTAAATCAGATCTTAGTTTTGAACCCCTTTGTCAGCTGTTAGATAACAGCTAATCCTAAAAGAAATGGAGTTGTTAAATCAGGCTTTCAGAAATTTATGAAAACACTATTGAAAGGCCTGTTATGCATTTGTCTATCTATTTTGGGACAAGGATTGTTGTTTTTCTTATGCAAGCCCATACTGAGAATACACTGGCATAATATAGTAAATTATATTGAGAATATTCCAATAATAAAATGAAGAAACTTTCTGAAAGAAATAATTTGGATCACATCAAAGAAGCCTGTATGAAAGAAATGCACAAAATTTATAGTACTTGATTGCTTTTTAAAGAAGCAAATATTATTCTAAAAAACAGTTATCTGCATGATAAAGTATATGAATTATTTAATTTATTGAGTATAGTCTCTAGTCATATTAAGGATTTAGTTTAAAATAATGAGCATTTTCTTATGGTGAGAACAGCCAAGCACTGAAATAGGACTGCATAGAAATGTCATGTAATTTCAGCAACGGATGACAAATGTTAAAAATGGTGCATTAAGACTTGATCCTGATTTAAAAGAATAGGATGGACTGTATGATCTTTCCCATTCCTTTTCAACTCTACTATTAAAAATGTCTATTATTTTATATTTTAATGAGAGTATCTAACATTTACTCAGCTTCAGTTTTGCACAGTGCTAGAGGTTAGATAACAGAACTGAGATCCCTCAATCCCAAGTGAAGAGCCTGAACATCCTGATTAATAGCTGCCAAGTCCTGTGAACCTCTAAGCAGCACAGCGCACTTGAGGATCACACAGGTTTCTGAAGAGCCATGAGATCCCTATCTGTGTGTGCTGCAAAGCTGTTCAGGCATCACAATGCAGGCAGACAAGTGACTGCTGTGTCTTGGAGAGAGACGTGAGCAAGCTGCAAGTCAAAGCTGATGTAAGTCACCATTGGCAAAGTAGTCACAGAATAAGGAATTTTTGTGCAGGCAGTATACCTTGCTTCTCATACAGTGCACAACTATGTCAGGAACACAAATGCTGTGACAATGTTGTCAGCATACTGTTTACCTCCCCATAGCACAAATCTGATTCTGAAAATGGAGTAATTCTTGATCTCTCTTGCTTGAAAAATGCACACAAAGGAATGTGCTCTGAAAATATCTATTATACAGTCTCTGATCTGAGTTCATGATGCACCACGTGCATTTGGTGTTCAGTCCAGGCACACAGTGCCTCACCTATTTATACACCCTTTAGATAAGTGCAAAAGCTAGCAAAGAAAAGCAAGCAAACTCAGTAAGTCTACATAGGCATTTCTCTTCTTTTTGAAAATGTGGAGATTGTGGCCTATTATCCTCTCTCTCCAAATAGCACTTTAGCTTACAGGAGACCTGGGCAGAATACTGTTTGCCTCTGAATGCTTCAAGCCCAAATCTCCACCTCCTTAGACATAGTGGAAACTTAAGGTCATACACAACTCTCAAGACTTCCTTTTCAATATTTCCACTCTTCAACAGAATGAGGAAATGAAAAAAATCCTGGCTTTATTGGGTGGTTGGAGGAATTCTATCATCCACTGTGTATGTTTCAAGGACAGGGTAAATTGATTAGTGAAAACTGAGAAGATAAATAGGTTTTAAATACCAGTTCTCTGTAGAAATGCCTGGCTCTGTGTTATAAGTGGGACCCAATACAATAAACTGATGTTTATTTTTATTCTGAAGCACTAAGTTAGAAACTTTTACAGTACAGCAGATATAGTAATTCTGCTCAGCTTGTTTTTGCGTTCTATGTCTGAATCTTGGCAAATTGTTGCTGAACATACTTGTTATGTTTCCCCCTCCGAGACACCTTGCTACATAAACAACGTAGGGAGCCAATGCATTTAGCCAAAAGATCTGGAGACAGCTGTGGAAACCAGGCATCTAGGAATGTAGGCAATACGTACTTAACAGTCATTGTCACTGGGGTTTATGAATGTGGTGCTTGTCCTGAGCTGGTGGGCTTATTTCATATGCTTTACTTTCCATGTAAGGTATTGCTTCTATGTGTAGAAGCAATTTCAGTGAGTTTTCTCGGCTTCCTTCTGGTGAACATTTGCCAAGACCATAGACTGGCTCTGTAATTTATTGGTCCTTGAAATGGACCTTATCTTATCCCTTCCATATGTTCCTGAGAGCTGTCTAGTGATAGCTAGATTTCTCCTCTGGGGAAAAAAAATATAGAGGATGTAAACATCAAATAAAGCTATGCTTATTTCATATGCATAAGGGTTAAAGCTTTGCAAGCTTTCCTTTCTAATTTCTATAAAAGTACTTTAAGAAACAAGTTAATGTTTCACTGCTTCCTCTTCCAATACCTCTACCTGAATATTTTAATTAATTCCACTTCTTACATGGGAAGAATTGGTGTGAATTTAACTTGGCACTAGAAAAATATTCCTTACAGTCAGATCCAGCAAATTAGAATAGTCTTCTAGTGGAAGAAACAAATCACTGTATCTTCCGTAACTTAAAATGGTACTAGGCAAAATACTCCATCACTGCACTGGCAGTTTATATAAGAGTTTTCTTAAATTGCCTGTTCTTCCTGTTGACTCAATGTTTTTCTGAGGAACCTTTCTGTAATAGATTTCAGGGCATGGCTGATTTTCAGATTAAAAATAGAGAGCTTTGAAAGTCTCAATTATATTTCTAATATAGAAGAATGTAGAAGTGTATATTCAGTACACAAAATTTCACAGGCACTTTTAATGAAATTAATTGGATAGATCTGTCTAACAGATTCTCGCTTTCCTTTTTTTGATCCAGTGATTTTAAGAGACGTATTTGCAAAGAAGTTTCTAGTATACCAACATAATACAACTCGTAAGCATTTGGGTGGAATTTTTTCCACCTTATGCAGTTGAGAAGATTGAATCTGTTTGTCCTTTCGGTGGTAGGGAATGTAACCTACCCTTGCAGGTGCTGGGAGATCCTCACCGATAGTGGCAGGTGTTAGGAGATTGGAGGCTTTACCATGGGCCAATAAGTGAATTCCTGTGTTCTTCAGGTCCTTTAAAAAGCTTACACATGTTGAATTCATAGAGCTGACTTGTTTATTTGTTTATTTCCGCTACAATTTGTTGTGTTACATTCATGTTATGAATGAAAATGCAAATCTTCCCATCAAAGGACATAGGACTGTAGAATAAGTCAGGACCAATTACAAAGTTAGATCAGAGCCTAAAGTTACACTGATTGTAATGTGACAAAAAGGTGAGAGAGGCCTGCCTTAACAAAAGGCCTGAAAACGTATCTTTTTACTTGCCACCTGTGTCTTTTCTAGGGCAGAAACATCTTTATCTGTTTCTTTAAAGTCAGATTTTAAAAGGCTTTCCTAGCTGCACAAACTCTGCATGGTCTTACCGGAATACCTTGAAAGTCACCTTTTCTCTCAGTTCTGAGGTCTGCTTTTGGAATTGTGAGGTCAGGACGTACCAGTCCTTTTGAACAGTCAGGGTTGCCCAAGCAGACTTGACAATGTGGACCTGGGTCTGGGGTGGCCTTTTCGGCGCTTGGGCAGGCGGGTCTCCTCCTCCTGACACACGCACAGCGCTGGGGACAGCGGCACCAGCGCCCGCGGCCTCCAGCACGCAGCAGGAGGAAGCTGTGGGCGGCGGTGCTGACCTCACAGATTCCAGCACTTCTCATCTGCCACCAGAACTGCTCCGTAAGCTCCTGCCTTCCCAAGAGGGTTCTGTGCACCATCTTTTCCCTTTGCCTCTTGAACGGTGTGGCTGCCTGGAGGGCACCACCCTGGGCGGGAGAGCTAATGCCATTCTCTCTTTGTCTTCCTACACACCATTGGCAGTGGGGGCTGCCATGCTGGAAGGGCAATACCCAAACATTTTGGGCGCCTCTTTTTTCCCCTGGAATTTCTGAGATGTAGGAATTTTGTATCTAGTGATTATTCACTGTTATTTTTTTTTCTTTGCCTGTTGCTCATTTGCTTGTTACTAAATTGTTATTTTTTCACTTATATCTACTCGTATTCGTATTGGTCGAAAGGGATTGGTTAAAACTGAGAGGATGTAACTCATTTTAGAGTATCCACCTCTTTAAATTGTCTTAAACCAAGACACATGGTTACTTCCAAGAAGAGAAACTCTTCTAGAGATTCTCACCTGTCCCAGGGCAAAACAAGCAAGAAAAAGGACCTCATACACACATTTGAAAACAAATCATAGTTTATGATATACTGAAACCAGACAACCACCACAGTGTTCCTAAGCAGTATCTAAGAGATATGCGTTTTCTAGGGATCCCAGTTACAGATGAGTTATGCCCAAACAAAAAGCTTAAGCTGCTTTTTAAAAGAGGTGAAGCCAAATGTTTTTTTAAATGTCCCAATCCTTGTTAACTCCAGAGCTACTTCTGGCAAAAAATTGCATTTAGTTTCTCTCTTAAAAAAAATAAGTAAATTACCTGTAAGTTACTTCATGTAATTGACTCTGGTTGATCTATTAAGTAAAGATTCTGGATCTCATTAATTACTTAGAACCTTAGCTTGTATTCTCCATTAACATAGCTGTGAATTACTAAATTTCTTCAGGTCAAAAATTTTTTTGCCTTTTAATAAATACTTTTTACTCCTTTAAGAAATTAAATCATAAGAAATACTAAACATCTCTCTGTTAAATGATCCAGTCTATTAAACAAAAATTTTTGTTGTCAGAGGCACAAATACTTGTAATTTTTCACATGTAAAATTCATAACAACTTCTATTTAATAATACCTCAGTATGCAGAAGGCCAGCCAGATAGATTAAAATATAATTATATATAAATCAGAATGCATTTAAAATATTTTAAACATTTCTTCACTTAAATTATTTATGTTTTTCTTTCCTAACAATTTAGCATTTCATAGTCTAAGATTTATACAGGTTACTGTCTCTTAGGCATTAAGAGGCATTCTGGAACCTACAACGTAACTGATTCCGATTACAAACAAAGCTATTTATTAATTTCAATTCTCTGTAAATTGAGATTTAAATATTTTCTCCCAATATCTAAAACTTTTCATGTGGAATTACATTCACTAGATGAGGAGTTACATTCTTTAGATCTAAATATTTAGCCAGCTGCATGATGGAGAGGGATTAAATTTGCTTTTTGTCTTAAGGAAAGAACATGGCTGATTTGCATACACATGTGCCCTTTGATTGCCTTAATTTTCAAATAGTGCATTTCTTAATGTTTGCCTAAAAGGATAAATTTTCAGACATGAAAGGATTAGGGAACATTAACAAACACACTTTGCCACAACGCAGGTAATAACCCTTGCAGTGACTTTTAATAGATTATTCCAGTCCAATATTTTCTGAGACTCCAGGTGTTACAGGAAAAGAGGGATAATCACTGTGGCTATGCTAGCTATTTTTGCAGTACAACTGCCTTATGCCACGCTCTTGGCTGGTCAGGCCCAAGGGCAGACCTACATCATGGATAGCAGCTGACTACAGACTCATTTTGACATCTCCAGAGCTGCTCAGAGCACCTTGTGTGCATGACATTTGCTTACAGTTCCCATCTCGAATTACTTTCCCCATAGATGGCAGTGTAAGAGTAGGAGCTTGAAATCCTAAACAGCAGTGAGATACTGTCAATGGGATCCCTGACAGTGACCGCCAGTGATTTGCTCATAATCCCTGCGGAGCCTGTTCTCTGCCTACTCACTTTTCTTGTTACTATCTGCTGGCAGTATGTTGAAGCTTGCTCTAGCTTCAGATCTTTATTCACTCTAGCTGTCCAATCCCTGTCTATGGACTGAGAGGAGTTCCAGAGTGTGCTGCAAGGATGGCTGAAGTATAATCTTGGAGTATAGGAGAGAGGGAGTCTGTGTGGTGCCTAGAGCCTGTAACATCAGGTAGACATCAGGGAGGAAGGAGAATCAAAGAAGTTCCTCAGTAAACCACACCTGTAATCAATTTGCTTTTGACAGAAAACCACAAAAAGCAGTAGTCCTGCCAGAAAGTTTATTTCCAAGATTTCAGTTTGTTTTCCTTGTGGAGCAAACCAAGCTCATTTTTAAACCAATGCTATGACACAGAATTTGTGGCTATTTATATGAGTCGTCTATGGATGCTTGGACATGTCTATGCTGTTGTCAAATACATATATTGTTGGAGGGCTGGGTTCTGCTGGACAACTGGGGTTTGATTGCTAAAACAGCCTTCCTTCTGGGCTGAACAGCTAAATAGTAGCTAGGCTGTCTGTATTCCTCCTTCCTTTGGCAGTTCTGAATTACAAACTGCTAAGCTTAATGGAAACACTATCTATCTCTTTATCTGTGGAGAGATATGCTATCTGCTCTTAAAATATTTGTTCCATTTATTTTTCATGGCTTTCACTACTTAATGTAAAAGGGTTAAGCACAGATTTCTAAGATTTGCTTTCAAATTTTCAGTCTTCACAGGAGTGACTATCAGATGGAATTCACTTTTCTTTGTATGGTTTCACTGAGAATTATAATTTCTGTGAGTTTGTTCTATTCCTTTCTAAATTGTTGCTGATTACCTCTATGATCTGATTCAATATTCATTCCCTCAGACCTGAAGGCTACTGATCAGTGACTTAAGCAGAGGTCTGTGGGAGACTTTTTTCCTGTGGATGGTCAGGGACAATGACTGACAATGAAAGACTATGCTCTTTTCCAGAGGATTAATCAATCATGATACAAAGTGAATATATAATTACTTTCAATTATATTCTAATAGTTGATAATTGAACAATTTTGTTCTTGATGTGGGATAACTCCTAGAAAAGTAGAAAGTCTTTGAAAATATAATTCTCTGGGATGGTCTAACACACCATGAACCTTACAAGCTTCCAAGCTTAATGGGCTTTCCTTCCTGCTTGCCAGCTCTAATTAAAGGCAAACTCTGTTTCAGTATGTTATTCTATTAGCTTGCATAAAATCACTCACATTTGTATCAGCCTGTCAAACCCCATATTTGATCCTGCCTAGTCTCCTGAATGAAACAAGAGATTTCTTTTTTTTTTTTCTTCTGGCCATTGTGGTCTTCTGAATTAATTTTTCTAACTCTCTGCTTCTGCAACTGTGAACCTAACAGGTAGTACATTTCTCGTTAACAAGGCTTTTGCTAGTTCTGGTATGACACTGCTACTTTTCTTGATGCCACAGTAAGACTATTTCCTAGTCAAAGAAAAAGTAAGTTGAAGGGTCTCAGGGGCTATCTATATTAAAATGACTACATACTGGCACAGATTATACAGACAGAAACTTGACAAAATTTTCTCCCATTAGCAAAGAAATATTGATTGGATTTTCATTATTCTCTTAATTCCTTTACATCTTAATATATATTAGTAACTGTAGTTATGATTATGACATAGAATCCTTGAAAATACCATAGAAAATGTAGTGATAAGCCAGCAAAACTATTCCTACAAACTCTATAAAAATATTGGCTTTTACTTTTAAAAATTAGGTAATGACAATGTAAACCAACTGATTATCTTTTCTTGTTAGATATATTTATTTACTTTCACAATTAAAACATTAATTTTAAAAAGGAGCCGAATCTGTCATGACCTTAATTCTCTCCATCAAGAAAATTTGCAAACTACTTTGCAAATCATACACTTTTACTCTGTTGATGCATAGTTCCTTTATAGGGAAATAGAATGATTATCTATGTAGAACAACTCTGTAAGTACGTTTGAGCAGATACTGAAGTGAATGTATTGCATCAAGTACAAATCCCAATGTCATTTTTCAGATTGATAACGTTTAAGTTTTAGCTAGGGCCATTCAGTGGTATGTTTAATTTGTTCCTACTGCTTTGAGTAGGAGGTTTTATATTTGAGTGCCCCACTGGGCACTAATGCCACTGAGAAATGATGGTATGATTAAGTTTATTAGACAAAAGCAGAATTGAGATGCTGAGAAACAAAGGATCAAAGTTAAAATCAATTGAGAAATTATAATATTTGGTCAGCTTCAGCTGACCTTGGATCACATCCAAGCTTATATATGAATCCTGGAAAGACTATCATTGGCAGAGAGTTTCTTAAGCAAAAAATTATTCTATAATACAAGGGGAATAGAATTTTTAATTGGTGGAAGTGATATGAACTGTAGTTTGAAATACCAGGAACACTGAAATGTCAGTAGTTGTACTAAACAGTCACCAAGACAAAAACACCATTAGTAGTTATCTCCTGAGAGAAACACAATTAACCTGACACGGTTTTTCTTGGATAGTATTTGATTTGTGATTACAACAGAATTACTATTCCTGCAGCCTTCACGTAAGTATGTATATATGTGTAAAGATCATTTCCTTGCTTCAGGCACTTTCATAAAACAATATCAGCAAAGAACTCATATAGTGAATGCATCCATGCATCTGTTAGTGCAATTTGCTTCTCTCAGGAAAACCGTCTCCTCACAGCAAGGGTTCATACAGCATCTATGATAGAAGGGCTGCAGGACTCATCTAACATCAGTGCACAAAATACTGTGCACACAGATTGCTTGAAATGTAAATATTAAGTTGGAAATGTATTATAAAAAGCCTGGTAGACCTTAGCTGATATGATTTAGCTCAGAGAATTTACTATGGACTTATATATTGAGGGTGACACTAAGACATTCTAACACTTTAGAAATTTTTAAGGATCTTTTTATCCTCTTTGATATTTGTAACTGTAGTGAACTTTAGTATACCCAGCTCCAGCTTCTGTCAGGATTAAAAAGCTCCCCAAAGCTCATTACAATTATCGGAGCAACATCTGTGTTAGAAAACAAGTTATGAATTCCCTTATGAGAGAGGTCAAACAAACTGAAACCTTTAGCTCAAGGTCTCACGTGCTATTACTCAGATAAACTCATCTGTTGGGATGCTCTGTAAATAAAAGTGATTTAACATTTTTTACTCTTAAAAAGAGGGAAAAGGCAGAGAAACCTACTGTTCCACCATATGGGATTTCATCATTCTAATGGATGTATTTGGAGCACTGCAATTACCCAGCTGTTCAGCATTTTGTTATGTCAGTTTGCCTAGAATAGTTTTTCCAGACCTGTTCTTCATATGTTTGCCTCTGGCCACCACAGTATGCTCAAGGGGCCATTTTTCCCATTTGGCCATGTTCTTCAGATGAAAGTTTATTTAACTCTAGTAAGCAAAATATTCTAGAGACAAATTCCTCGCTTTCCAGCCCACTTCAATAGTTACCTCAGTCCCTTCTCCTAAAATTTCTGTTCTGTACTGAGAATCATTAGACTTATCTTTTAAATCATAATTATAGAAAAGTTCAAATAGTAGTTTTCCTTCTATTTTTGTGTTTGTTAACCAGTCAAAATTATTCTAGAAGTCAGACATAAAAAATATGAGTGTGAGGGACCAGAAGAAAGAACTGTTGATGGAGCAATAACAAAGTTTTATGTTCTAATACAAAGTAAATCCCCTTGAACTTTAATCTTAAGTGTTAGAAATTTATATCAGATTGTACAACAGATTATTGGACAAAATTCTATGAATAACCCTTCTTGAAAGAAGACTTTTCAGTTTTGTCTGTTCCCAAAAAAGGTCTTACACTAGTGTTGGGTTATGAAGCCACATGTTGCAATTTACAAGAAGATTTTCAGCTATATCTCATAAGTTGTTCTGATAGCTCTGTTATGCTTTTTCAGTCCACGTACACATTTTCTGATACTTTGGCCATCATAATTTATTTTATTTTCTTTTTACCTAAGAAATTAACATTGTACAAGCTGCTATCATATTTGACAATTCTTGTCTGGCCTTCCCTCACATATGTATATCTTACCTGCCTAGATTAAAATTCCCTGAAGCAATGCTAAAGAATAATATCAGTCTATTGCTACTTTTCTTGAAACAGTCTGAATTATTACATTTAAAAAATTAATATATAATCATAACTATGACATATTCGTTTCAGTTATTATGAAAGAACTACAATTAAAGATTAAACTATTGCTTAAAAATACCAAGATGTCTCAAACCATCTGAAGTTTAAAATTATTGTGTGCACAAAAATTATTTTAATATAATTTCCATCACTTCAAAGAATGGCATTCTGTTTTTACCTCTGTCACATAAAAGACTACCTGAAATCAATGCAAATTGCAATTAAGGTGACTGAGGTCTGAAGTTGCTCAACTTTAGTGTCTCTGGTGAATAAGCTAACCAAGCTTTGTGCTTTGATACAAAGGTGAATAAAGAATGATCTCATTTCTGCATGCAGTTCTGCTGAGACGGTCTGTTAGGTGACTACATTACCTAAGCAACAATTACAATGGAAGAAAACTGGAATAAGAGAGTCATAAGTCCATTCTGATAGCCCGTATAATTTCAGATTTAATAAATCACAAAATCATACAGGACAAGGACAGAAGTTTTTGACAAAAGCAAAGATATGTTAACATAAAAGCCTAAAATTCAATATGGTACTCAATGTGTGGTAAGAGAGAAGAAGCTATTTATATTGGTTGTGTGAATATCTTGTGAACAGAAAATAAAGACATAAAAACACTCTGGAAAGGTGATATTATATGGCACAGAAAATTAAAAAACAACTAAAAAAAAATCTACACCTAAGAGAAAGTTACTAAAGACAGGGGATACCAAGAATCACAGGGACAGGAGTAAAAGATTGCCCACTTGCTTCCCATTGAAATCTTGTGACCCAGAAAAGAAAGACTTACAAGCGCTCTGGAAAGGACATCAGATCAAATGAAATGTGCCTGAAAAAACCCCCAAAGACCAGAAAATTGGGACATTTAGTGACTACAAGAAAATTGTCTGGCAGGAAATGAGGTGAAGTGCATGTTGCCATCTTGTCACAAAGGTTTCATACCTTCTTGGTGACTTCTCATGGGCAGCTCCTCACAGCACTGACTTCTTCTTCTCCTTCTTTTTTTCTTCTTCTTCTCCTCCTCCTCCTCCTCCTCCTGTGGCCTATTAAGGGCAGAGGTTTGTTCTTAATTCTTGATGATTAGCACAGCTGTAACTCCGTTAGGGGTGAGATTACTTCACCACTATCTCTATTCTCCTTCATTCTATCTATCCACAAGTGCAAAGGATCCAAACATGCCAAAACTAATCTCAGGAATGTTGCAAAAGCAGGAGAACAAATCAAGGAGGAAGACAGAACCCTGAAGGGAGGATAGGAGTGACATGGCATAGATACTGAAAATGAAAACAAATAACTTCGCTTAGGTCAAAGCCATCAAAAGGTGTGGGGTGCCATGGAGTGCATGGAGATTGACCAATGTTTCCCAAAATTGGTCTGCATTGCATTTCTGGAAACAGAAATAACGATTTACAAACACTCTGGAATGGAGATGTGATCAATGGAAGTGTATTTGCAGGGGAAAAAAAAAAGAAAATTGGGAAATTTAGTGACTACAAGAAAATGGACCAGAATTGCATGAGATGCTGTGCAAAGGGCCAAAACATGCCAAAACTAGCCTCACAGATATTGTAAAATCAGGAGGAAAAAAAAATCAAGGTAGAAGCAAGGACTTTGAAGCAAAGATATGAGTGACGCATCATGGATATGGGAAAAAAAAGAATCTTCACCAAAGTGAAATCCGTCAAAAGGCATGGGATGCCGTGAAGTGCAAGGACATGGACCAAACCTGGCTTGATTGATCCCCATTGAAATTGCAATAGGCAGGTTGTAGTAACCCCTCTAGTGGTCTCAAAGAATTGTAATGCAATAGTTCCCTTGTGAACCACAAAAATGGGCAATGGTCTGCACCAGCTAATTATTGCCAAAGAATATCCACCCACCAACTTCACATTGGATGTCCCAAATATGAAGGACACAAGATTCAAAAAGCCCCAAAAACTTCATGCTAGGTGTGTATAGAATGAGTGTTGCTTCCTGTCTCTTGAGAATTTTTCATAACCCTTTTGCCATCAAACATGATGATACTGGGCACTGAAAATAGATTTAGAAAATTTGTGTGTGGTTGATGGTTTGTGGCCTTGGGTGATGTGTCTTTTTAGCCTCAGTACTGTGCTGGATGCTTGCTATGTCTGGAAAGCTATGGCAGAAGTTTTGCTTTAATTCCAGCTTTCAAACCTAAGGTGATTTTTGGAGCTGAGCGAACAAGCTAAAGGTTGCCTGGACACAACATTTTTCCTCTCTGAATCCTGCACATCTGTCGTGCTTCCAGGAATTCAGGTGCCACCTGAGTGAGTTTTGTACTTCCCTTTTATAGATTCATATCTTTTTGTGAAACTGATTTATTCCTTCCAATGAAGGATTAAGAAGAATTGAAAACACTGTGAAGACAGCAGGTCTTCCAGTCCAAAAAAGGAATATTCTTTCTGGCTTTGCTTATTTTGGCCCTGCTTAGAGCATCTCTAAGTGGATTACCTTACTAACTGAGGAATGAAATGCAGAATCCAGCCAAGGGCATTTCTGCCTTTGAATGTGTTTTTGTGGTAGTTCATCATCCAAACTTCTCTGAATACACATCTCCTAGGCTTGTCTGTCTTATATTAGTCCAACAGCTTTTTCTATTCTGAACATTAATCACTGCTTACCCCAAGTAAGTCCAAATGTCCTCTAACATATATAATGACAGATAAGCCTCTACTTTAGAAGCTTCCATATGTCCTTCTGCTCCCGGCATGGCTCCCTTATGTCCCCCCATCTCCTGGCACAGCTCTGCTTTCAAGAGTTAGTATTCCTTTCACTTTTCTGTTTGGCATTTCCATTCCTCTTGTCATTAATAAACATCTGTTGCTTGAGTTCTGTGATACACTATTAATCATCCAGCTAAAGCTACCAGGTACTTTTTTACTTAATCAATTTTTCCCTGCTTCATCTTGCACTGTTGCTTTGATACTGCTGTCTGTAGGTTATTCTAAGCAAAGATTTTCTTCACTTTTGTCAAACTGGAAGGTGTGCAAGTATTAAAAAAATATGAAAGTTCTATTAACCTTCACATTCATGACCGAAATAAAATTCAGTTGGAACCCAAAAGATGTAAAAAAGCATTTAGAAATATTCTTTCAGAAGAAAATTAAAAATGTAATAAATGAGAACTGATTTGTTTATTTCTTTATTCTTAGTCTTCAGTCTGAAAAGAATTATTTCGTTGAATTTTAATTGGATTTCATTTCAAAGATAGATCTTTGTCGCTTCAAAATGATCAGTTGTATGTTTTTCATGGTGTCACAATGTAAAATATCAGTTCTAAAGACTTGAATGATATAGCTTACCTAAGAATCTGCAGTCTAATTTGGTATTTTTCTTGTACATACCTTGATCTGGAAGTAGAATTTCCAGTATTTACCTGAATTTGCATTGATTTCAATGATAAAATTTCAGTAGCTACACCATTTTCTTTAAATTTATCGAAACTGTAAATCATTGTAAGTAGATGAGTATAATAAATGCTAACTTCATGTGTTCATGATTTAAATTTTATTTACCTACATCTCCAGAGTCTGAAGCTACACAACTACTTTGATTAGTCAATCATAGAATCACAAAAATGCATATAATCAAATATGACATTTTTAACCCCAAACCATTGAAGTCAAACCCAAAAGATAACAGCAATTACTTCTTACATTGTAGGTCAAGATAAACTTTATCTTTTCTGAGAATATGAAGTATTACACTTTTTCTCTGTCTATTCCTGAATACTAGTACTTAGCTGGTATTCCTGGTAGAAGATAGAAAAATGCTTAAAGGTTTTTCTTATGAATTTCCATTATTCAGTTGAACCAGAAGTCATAACAATGCACAAAGTTGCTGCATTAAGTGGCCTTCTGAATTCAGGTACAGAAAGAGTAAAAAAGAGTAGTCCTTCCTACTAATTTATTGCCTTATTTACTATTAAAAGAACATGCAGATGTTTGCATGAGAGAAATTTAATTAATATAATTTCTGCGTTCTGAATAAGGCTAAAGTGCTATGCTTTCATTGAGAGTGTGCTCATGTGTGCCTGAATGTCCTTTCCATATCTATGAGAATTCACAACCTGCAGCACCAAGAAATTAAGAGTCTGCACTGCCTTTCCAAAGACAAAGTCGAGACACATGAGTCACTTTACTATTGATTCAGGGGTTCGCACTGCCAAGTTGTTACCAATAAAGTAATTTCCTAAAATCCTACAGTTGTGGTCTAAAATTTATCACTGTCTTTATGCAGCAAAACATCACTTTTAAAAGACAGAAGAAAATTCATTAGAAATCCAGGGGTGTTCAGATGCCAGTAGTAAAGCTCCCTGAAATAATGCAATATATAAGAAAAAAATGTGTTGACTGTGGGAAAAGAAACTGTAATGATTATGTGTTTTTTCTCTAAAAAATCACTAGGGAAAAAGACTTTAAAATAATGATTCATCTGTAGTATTACAAATTATATTATAGGTCAAGAAAAAAATTAATTTGAATAATCCCAGACAGTGTTCTATACAGTTAAAGTAAAACAATCTATCCACAAAATATATGGTTACCTAAAGCCTTTCTTATTTCTCAGAAATGGTTGCATATTAATCAGGTGGTAGTCAGATCCACTGTGTTATTTTCAGCACTCCTGCTCTACCACAGAGAAAGCTCATGTCATTTCTCCTTCCTATAAATATGACCTCATCTATCTTATTGCTGGGGTAACAGAAGAAGCCTGTAGAATCCTGCCGTCTTTAACGACAAAATGACTCTTTTTTCACACCACTATCCTAATGAGATGTTATTTAGTTACTGATATTATTTTGCTGTTTTGTTTTCTTGTTTTCCAAACTTACTATATTGATATGGAGCCAGAATTTGAAGGCCCAGAAACATGTGCAGACATGTCAGTCCAACATTTTAACCAAGAAATAAGCAAATATTATATACACGGGCTTTTTTTCTGTTAATGTTAACTCTACTTTAAACTGGAATAACATTCTTCTTAAGTTATTAAAACCAAGATCTGCCTCCTAAATTTCATCTTCATTCTCAGTTGGATGTACATAATTTGCTGTTATGAAAGTTTTCAAATATTTGTGCTAGTTCCCTTGGCCCAGTGGCACAACAAAATGTCCAGCAACAACATGGCCTTGATAGATTATCTTATCTAGAGAAGATACAGTCACAAAAGCATATGAGAATCAACCCTTAGTTTACATTGAAAAAGTATTATATAACCCCCCTTGAAAATGTCAGTTCTGGGTTTATTCTTTCCCTGGATCCAATTGCTACACTGAAATCTGGGCAAGGTACCTTTGCCCTCTGCAAGGCAAAAAATTCCTGTGATATCTCTTCCGGGAGCCCCTTTCCCAAGTCCCATTAGCTGTAGCTATGAGCGCTCTTTTGCTCTGAACCCCATCTCTAACCATATATAGGTTATCATACCCCAAGGGATCCCTTCCCCTCTAGGAATCAAGCTCTCCACTGGAGAGTACTAGCATCAGCCCTTGGCTGTTCGTACATAATTCTTTCCAGTTCCCAGCCTTGTACGTAGCTCCAAGCATCCACTCTCTTTAATCTTCACCCTTTACCCTAGGCTGAACTACAGGGAGGCAAGGCCCTTTGACTCATCGAGAAACAAAATGATAGTTATTTAAAAATTCTTAATTTCCTTTGACAGCTATTCTCTATTATTATCTCCTTTGTGGCTCTGGGCTTTCCTTCCTCTCAATTCTAAACTGACCCTTAGACAAGACATTCTTTGCCTTCCTCTCTTCCTCACAGAGAAAAATAATTCTCAGTTCCACCATTTGCCTCTCACAAACCCCCTCTGACTATTTTACATCTGTATTTTCTGACCTTTTATTTCTTTCATAACTTAACTGTACACTGAGCCATTGGTCAAATTCCATACTTCATCCAGGGACTAAACCAGTAGCAGCTTTAATGCTGTGTAGTTTCTAGGGACCTCCATGAATTATTCTGAGGTAAGTTTGTGTTTATACATGTTTGTGAATAATGTACTGGAGAATTAGGAGAACAATAAAATAGAAAACATGAAGAGTTTAGGTTATTTGCTATCCGAACAGTACCAAAGAAACAAAAGGATTCTTACTTGACTTTAGAAAAAGGAAAGTATTTGTAAATTTTTCTTACATATCCCGCTGTCGGGGTCCGCTGTTATGATCCCACATCCCGCTGCTTTTTTTTTTTTTTTTTGTTTGTTTTGTTTTTAATGGTTTTTTTAAATTACATAGCTTGTTTACTAGAGAAATTCACACTATGATTGACTTCACTCAAGAGCTTTCTACTGCATTAGTACAAACTCTACTAACATGAACATTTATGAAAAAAGGATCATGGGAAGGGAAACCTGCTACATGTGACAAATCCCACCCACCGTACATTGCTCCCCATTCTACACATTGTGTTCATATTACAATTATCTTGGCCTTGTTGCTCATGATAGTAGTGGCACAAAATGACAAAAATATCAGTGAGGTTTGAACAGTTCTGCCAGCTTGGCTCTTAGGTAAAAGCTGACCCTAATTGTGGGCATTTCCAAGTCATCCGCTGTCTATGCAGATTGTGTTTAAAGATGCTCCCCACTTCACCCAAAATCTGGAGTTAGCCACTGAGATTGAACAAAGACACATAGAAAACCTTACAAGAACGTTGGAATGTTTCATTACCTGAGAATACTTCTTGTAAGGAGTTGATATTAGATGGATGATCTTTGTCCCTAGATGAATTCTCTGGGCACAGTGACTGATTTTGCAAGAGCTGTATCCTAAAATACAGACTTCAGGGCCTGCTCAGACATAGATATAACCAAGACCTGCCCCAAAAATGACAGGATTAAGAAATATCTCCTCAGGATCTGTTTTGGCTGTCTCAGCTGATACATAATGTATTTTAAAGCATGTGTGTAGGACATTTAGGGTTATAGAATGCACTCAAGGAGTCAGAAGCCAAGTTCACCACACTAAACTAAGACTCAATGTTAAGACCAAAACCACTTCAGGTTCTGAATTTTATTTTGTGCTGCTGAAAATCTTATATCCTGTGATTCTTGGAGCACACTAGGAAATTTTAACCAGCCAGGTTTCCTCTTTCTTTTCTGAAAGAAATATGAAGAAATGACCCATATGCAATGCTGATACCCCAGCGTCATACTGGCATGTCTTATAATAAAGCATGTTAAAAAAAAAAAATCTGTGAATCGATGAATAGAGATTTGTACCAAAAAATATTTTATTGCAGAAGAAAAGTGCTGTCTTTTTTGAAAAGACTGGCATTCTTCTTAATACTAGTGGGGACACTGAATCAGTAAAATAAGTACCCATTGCATTGGGTAACTTTATTTCATCTCTGACACTGACTGTAAGTGAAACGAGCTTGTTATTACATGTGAAGCCATAATGCCAGATTTTCTATGTTATGCCAAAAGAGGGTGCATTCCCATTGTGTAATTGCTATTTGAAATCCTTTTGTCATTATTTCAACACACAAAGTAGAGCTGAAAATGTAATTGGTCTGATTCCTGAAAATCCTAAAGGAAAGATTTATACTTAGCTATGCTCTGTACATTACAAAGCATACCTTTCAGGCTCTTGACCTCTAGAATTATTTATTCCCTCTGTTAACTGGTGAAGCTTTCAAATGTGGTAAGCTAGGCACCTAGGGATGAACTCTTGGGAGAAGAGGAAAACATGCATACTGCCTCTTACAGCTGGTCAAAAGAAAAAGCACAAAAAGGTGTGTTTGAAACCCTACTGTTCTCTGCAGAGCAGAAGATATTTTGAGAAAACACCTCTACTCCTACAAAATTTCCAAAATCACTCCTTAGAATAGGCAGCCAGATAAACAGGGCTTACTGTTTTGGAAGCATGCAACTCTGAGGGTAAGACTTCTCCATGGTAATGGATGAGTATGAATCTCCTCTGAGGGTCAGACTTCTCCATGGTAATGGATGAGTATGAATCTCCTCAGGCTGTGGAGAATCTAAAACCTCTGGGACCAGGAAAGAAAGAATACTACTGTGTCTGTGGAAACCCAGAGCACTGGGAATATTTCTCTCTCTGCTCTGGGATGTCCTGACCCCCAGGGCAGCACTGACTTTGACCCTCATTCATGGAGAACATTTCCTAGATTTCAAGATAGACTAGAATCCACAAAAGTGTGAAATAGATTATAAAGAGTAGTGTAGGTGTATCACTTGGTGAGAAATTGAGGTTTTGGGATTTTTAGTATGTTGTGGATTAAAGCAAGATGGAGGGCATGGAGTGTTGTCCTGGGTTTCTTCTTCATGCTTCTTCTTCCTTCTTCTTCATGGGTTTCTTCTTCACCCTTCCTGGGTGGCACTCTGTAACTGGGCAGAAAAGTCCACATTGCGGGCTCTTTGGGATCAGTTATTGGGTTAAAAGGCAAAATAATCTAGGTGTCAGTTCTTAATTGGATAGTTTAGTCTTAAAAGCCCTCGTAACAAGAGATTGTTAGCCATTTTGTGCCTTCTAATGAAAAGCTGCTGAACTCGCAGTAGTGAGACTGTTTTACTGATAAGAAATAATAAACACTGGAGTCTGAACATGAAACTACTGTCTCAAGTGCCTTCAATCCAGACCCAGAGAAACCGACAACAGGGACCCCACATGTGTCTTACTCCCTTCCTGGAGAATTGCAATATAACTATGTCAGAATAGTTAGTGGTCCATTTTCTAAATTTTTTAGATCTGTACATGTATTTGAAGAGAAAATATATATATATATATTCATCTTTTGTGTGCAGAGCAGAAATGCTTTTGCATTACTGATACAAGATATGTAAATATTTCTGAGGACAAGCATGTTTTTCATAATGGAGTTTCAATTCTCTAAAGCTGTGGTAAAGTCACCTTTCCTTGAGTGAATGAGTGGGAATTGGAAGAAGCAGGTTAACTCTCAGCTCAGACACAAAAATGCCTGCATGATGTTAATGAGCCAGTTAACTCACCTCCAGTTTCCAAGTACACAAAATAGAATATGATCAACTGCACATCTCAGATTCAGTGACAATTTTTAAAGGCTGTGAGATTTGAGATTTGGAATAGTTTGTTTGGTTTTTTTCCCCATAAAAGTAAATGTGGATAACAAAGCTTTTTGGAGAATTGTTGTGAAGTTGACCTGGCCTTTCTCATCTTGATTCCGTCTGTATTAGCACTAATTCTGCTACAAAAGGAGATCTGCAAAGTGAAACAGTTGATGCCGAGGACCTCATATGCAGACTAAAATTGTTTTTTTTTGTACTAGCTTTAGTTTGATCTGTGGAGTGAGTGGTTGGAATGCAGTAAGTAAGCACCTGGATTAGATCTGCTCCTGTTTCAACTAAGAAAAGTATTTATTTGCTCCAAGTGCACTCCACATTGTAACCTAAAAACATGTGTGGGCTGATCATCAATAAATTGAAAAGGACACTGTTGATGCAAACTAATACACTAATGTAATTGCATCCTTAGCCTCTCGCAAGGGTATCATATTTGAATACGGGGAAGGTTTTTTCCTATGTTTTCACAGAAATGAAATAGCATAAATTTCATCTTCTAATAAGAGCTCCTTTAGGGTACCTGCTTCTTTTACACCAGTCAGACCGATCAGCTATGATATATCCCAACAGTCCCTCTCCCTCAAATTCTCAATGTTATTTAGGAGAAGGAACAGATTCCTTCAACAAATCTTTTTAATAATAATTCTGAAAGAAATTTTTCTAAGTATTTAAATTTTTCCAGACAATGTTTTTCTTTATCTTCCCTCTTTTAATTCTGTAATTAAGTTTTAACTAAAAATCTTGTGCAGAACAGAATTCGCAGTTTTATACCTCTGTGTCACAGCTTGTTGCAGTGCGTTTTGGGGTGAGGCACCCCGGGATGTCCCCGGAGGGCCCCCTAGGCTGTGAGCTGGCTGGCAGCAGCAGGCAGGCAAGGACCATAATAAGTAAGTAAGAAAAATCACTGTAGCTACTTTTTTTGAGTACAAGGAAAGCAATAATCTGTGTGCTTCAATCTGGTGCAAAAGAGAGAAGAGCATCCTAACTCTCACAATTATGATAAAGGCTGGAAATGAGGCAGGGAAGAGGACCTGTGATGAAATTTTAACTGTCATTTGCAGACACGGATTGCCCCTCAACTGGGAGACTGTTTTGTGAAGACTTTCACATGGATGGTGAGGTAGGAGTATGGTAAGTCAGAAAATCTTTATTAAAGACTTCTTGTCATACACACAGAAAGGCGACTGAAAAGTATATTCACATATTTCGGTTTGTCTGTGTTGGAATACTAAGTGGAGTATAACAGTAACTAGGCATTTATCATCTTGCACTTGGGGTTTCAGAGTACTCCAAATCTGTTCTAGAAACAGCCAAAAAGCTTATGTGAAGCTATGCAGAAAATTACACTAGTAAATTTATATGTAAACTTTAAATAAAATTTTCTGATTGAATAATATCTAAATGCCCACCAATTCTACCTCAGCCTGGGCAGAGTGCCCACACTGGTTTTCAAATGGAATCTGTTCTAGTCCCATAATGCAGAACTAACTAAATCTGTTTGTTTTTAAATAAAAAGACAACAGATTGTTCAGGCAGGTTGCTATCTGACTAAATAAATACATTTGAAAAAGCATTATTAATGCATGTTCCAAATAATAGTAATAAAGAGCTTAAAGAGATGTTTGTACACACATATAATTCTAATAGTGGTCCCAAGCCTGATTATTCTGTCACTAATGAAAAAGCCCCTGTCACACCATGGTTGATTGTCAGATGCAATCCTCTGAAGCTTAGTGCATAAATATTCCAATGAACTCTTTGTGTATGTTCTTGTTAGAGCAAACATGTATAAAATTGGTAGTACAACTGCATGAGGTGTTTACAAGTTAAAAGAGACTTAATTCTAACACCTTGTATGCACCTGAAATGGCAGGATTTTCCTGAGAGCTATTTTTCAGTGCTTCGCTTTTCCATCTCCATTCCGATTATCAAAAACAACTGTAAAAAAGAGCAAGGAACTGTGTAAATTAAACAAGCTGCTAATGAAGATAATCATCATTTATGCAATGGAAGCTGCAGTTGATCTCTAGGGATCAGCTGATATGAATATTAGTTATTGTAGTCTCAAGAACTGTTCAACAGCCAGCATAATACAAAAATAGAGTACAAAAAATGCCAAGCTTCAATACTTAAAAACAAATGTTTTTCACATTTAAATACTTTTTTACAAACAAGATAAAATATACACTTATACAAATTAATTTTCACTTAACATGCTGCTCAGAAAGTCTGAAAAGACCAGCAGGCTCAGTTTTTTTCTATAATTATATGTCTTTCTTATGACAATCTCTTTTTCATGTTGAAATCATCCTTTCAAGTTGTCAGGAATCATCCAATAAAAATAACTTTACAGGTGCCATGAAAAATTATTAATATATTTTTGAGAAATCTAGTTTAAGTTTATCCTAACAAAAGGAAAATCCCTTCTGTTGGAAGGCTCTCTGTCTGCAATGAGTTAAGCTGATGCTGGATGTGGTGCTCCCACAGGCTCCACCAAGCAACATCTTTCCACAGTGTCAGCTGAGTCAGATAACAAGCTCCTTAAGGGGTCCATCACTCCCAAGTATGTGTACTTGCCTTTATTAACATATAAATAATTGTCTGGAATCCGTTCTTCCCATGAATGCACATCTGGATTCATTGATATAAATATTATTTTCACCACCTCTTTCTTTTCTCTGAAGCAGTCTTGGCAACCCACTGTCAGAGAACACGGGAGCAGAATGGGAAGCCTGTCCCAGTGATCTCTTGCTACAATCACAGCTAAAAAAAGTTTCTGTCCTGCCTGTCTTCAGTTTTTATGCATACATGCATTTTTATGCATAAGTCATGAGGAGTCATGAGGTTATTCCACATAATCTCTTTAATTTAGCACATTAAATATTAAGTGGTACATATGCGAACGTCATGCGTGTGGATAGCTTTCTAATCAGTTCTACAAGCCACAAGCACATTTCTTAGAAATGGAGTAGTTGATGGTGTACACATGAAAACAATTAAATCAGTAAAGATCTTGAAATGAAAGGTTGCTAGGATGTTTGAACATTCTAGCTGAAGAGGATATTATTGCTTTGCAAAAATTTGCACATGTGTATTTGCAGAAACAGCACAATGTCACAAGTAGCTAAAAACAAAAGCTGTTCTGGATGCATTACATGTTACTGCCACTGCATTGTCTGGAAAAAGCCTAGAAAACTGATCTCTGGATTCAGACATTGTCACTTACACAGCTTTACAAAGAAGATAGATTTCACATATTGCTTCCCTTCCTTGAAAAAAAAAAAATTGGCTACACTTTCATTGGATGGGTAAAATGAAAACCATGATTTAGGGTGAGCTTGAGAAAACTAAAACTTTGGGAAGAAATTCCACTGATTAAAACTAAAAGTAGAATATCTTTGGGTTGTAAATGTCACTGGGTAAAACAATGTGGTTTTATTTGTTCTTAATATCTTTGCTGATAAGAAGTTCAAAATATTTTAGTTCTTGATATCACTGAGGTAACATGCAAAGTGCAAGGTGGGGGTCATATTAATTTTTTCAAATTAATGTCATCATTGCTGGCTGTGTATAAATACTTATTATGTCAACCAGCATATTGCAATAGTGTTGCTTTTATTTTTTTCATGCAAATATTCTGTTTTGGGTGACAGTGCATTATTGTGAGAGGAGGAGAAGAAATGTGATAGCTCAGAATTGTAAACCAAAGTGTATGTTAAAGAAAAAGATGAAAGCAGAACTTCTCACCTCTGCTAACCTAAAATGAGATCATACTTATATGGGTAAACAAAGATGCAAGAGGCTAGGATGATGTATGACCACTAACCCTCACAAGTGAGGTTCCTGCATTGCTTTAATTAAAAAAATAATTTTGTTCTCATTCTTTTGTAAGGAAAAACTTGCTTCTCCCTTTCCAGAAAATGCATTGATTCTGTGACTCTTAGGAGAAGGAATTACTATTAGATGATACCATAGACTATTTTCCATTATCATCTGACTCTCTATTTTGTTATCATTGTTCTGTCAGTTCATGCCTTTGGATTTCAGAGTATCATCCTGGAGACAATATATTTTGCTAGGGAGCTGTGCCAGTGAAGAGATCAAAGACATGCAGCAAGCTAAACAAAATACTCAATGTCTACGCAGCTAAGCTAAGTGATGTTATTAAAACCTTTTTTCTTTCCATTGTTTATGCAGCCTCAATGGTGCAAAAATTTCAATTTTCCATTGTAAATACACATAGAAAAAGCTTAATTTGTGTAAGGGACTGATCTTTTGAGTGTAAAATCCAGGCAGCTTAAAAGCCAGTGTTACTGTGAAATTTGTAGTACTATTTTTGTCTGGCATCTGCCCAATCATTTCAGTCTAAAACTGTCCCTTTGGCAGATTTTCATAGTTATTGGGAAGAACTTTGAATTTTCTGTTCTTCTGCAGAATGCTGTACTATACGAGCATCATGCATACAATTGTCAAATTGTGTATTTGTCTGTCTGTCTATCTTTAGCCTATCTTAAACATGTCATTGAAGAAAATAAAGAAAAATAAGCATATGGTCTCTTGTACAGAACAAGTATCTCCTGAGATACAGATGCAGCCACATACAGAGTTCGGGAAAAAAATGGTGTGGCTAAAAACATCTGATCAAATTCAATCATTATGAAACCAGAAGATGTCACACTGGAAGAGCAGTCATAGGACAAAAGTATAGAAATTTTTGATAAACAGCTCTCTATAATGGGAAAACATAGGAGAATAACCTGTAAAGGAAGTGTCAAACCAAGCATACAAAATGGAATTTGGTTTATTCAAACCTGTAAGAGATTTCTATCACACTCAAATAGCCTATGCCTTTGACAACAGTGATTTTTCAGTCCTACAAGGCTTTTACTGATGTTACTGATATCCTTTGTAAATAAACATTTAGGAAACATGAATAGCAAACCATTCTATTTTTTTTCCATACTAAAAAGAATGTGTGACTTTTGTGGAGTAAGGCTTTTGAGAAGTAAAATTTAAGCTTAAAAGGGAACAGAATTGGACTGTATTGGCAACAAAAGTCACACAATATGGGCAAGACAGAACATGCAATTAACCAACCAGATTCTATGAACGTTATTAATATCAAATGGGAAGATGTAAATTCTCAGCAGTGTCCAGTGACAGGACAAGAGACAATGGGCACAGATTAAAATACAAGAGCCAAGGAGAAACTGAAAAATAAACTTGTTTTCTTGGTGTCAGTATCTAAGATCGGCCCAGCTGATCTAAGAATTCACTGATGACAACCCAGGAAGCTCACACCAATCTCTCCTGTCTCACTGTCAACTGACTGGATCTATTTCTTTGTCCAGGGGACAGTTTTCAGTCACCTAGAGAAACTAGAAGGTAACAGCATGAGATCACCTTGGGGCTGGATGAGAAGCTGGAAAAGACGAGGGAGTACAGTGCTTTTTTTGGTTAGGAGCAATCTATTATATTGGTTCAGCATCTCATTTCAGATGTAGGCATAGAAAATTGCAGAGCCTCGTGTCGTTCTGAGCAGTGCAGCCTGTGTACATCTCCAGAGAGCCAGCAACACAGTAGGAATCATGAGTTCAATAAAATGCGTAAGTAGTATTTAACAGCTTTATGTTTGGTACATTTGATGAGAAGCAGGCCCACTGAAAACAGGGAAGGAGGATTAGAAGGGCTAAAATTCACTTGGGAACAGGTAGTGGATATGGGCAGATACACTCTGAAGTTAGCTCATGGGATCTGAAAGCTGACATGTGCCTTGGAAATAAATAACAAATTCAGAACTTGCAGCACAGATGAGGGTTTATCTGTCCTTACATGTAGGATCCCTGATACTGACTTCTAGGACAGATCTCCAGTGAATGGCTCTGCTTTAGTTAAATCATATTTCCTCTATTTGAAAAGCTCAGAAAAACAGTGCTTAGTCTGAATGTTAACCTTCAAATGCCACTAAATACATATTTTCTATGGCCAGCTGCTAATCTCAGCTATAGCTGAGGGAAAAGTAGATATTGAATTGGTCAGTTGAAAGTTTCTCCATAGATGAATCCAGCTCAGGTGTCCCATTGTGATAGCACCTTACTGATGCTGATCTTCTAACTAACATTTTTAAAGGAAGATTTAAGCTGATGTATTAAGCTTTGACAAAGTGTTGTTTGTAGTAGGTGCTAACATTTTCTACAGGGAAAAAAGTACTGAAAAACTAAAAGTAACTCTGGGAAAATCCAGAAATGTAACATTACACCTTCAAAAACTTCAATTAAGTTTTAATCAGGTCCCAGGAAATGCAGCATTAGAATAATTTTCATAAGTCTCCTGAAACACACAGTGGCATGTTCTCTGTCAGAGGTTTCAATCAACTCAGACATGAGATCATATTTAATCACTACTACTGGTATTCTCTCAGTGTTTTCAGTGGAGTAAATGACAGTTTATTTCCAAGTATGCTGCCTGTTTAAATGAAATTGCTGAAACTCTAGCTCTCCTTCAGTACAGCATAAATCTATGGTTTATAATGCATGCACAGTGATATAAGCATTTTGTGACTTGAAATACATAAAGCATTTCAATTTTTTCTTGCACATTTAGGCAATATTTTCCCATTCCTCCTGCATTTGTAAGACTTCCTAGCCCAAGGCTGGAGGAATTGTGCTCATGTCCAGTTCCACCTGCAGAGGGTATTATCACAGAATCTGTTAAAGTTGGTGTTGCAGTTCATAAACAAGCATTAACATGGGTTGAAATAATGACAAACTAGGTTTCCAAGGCTGACTGCAAATTTTGATCAACTTCAGAAGTGAGTTTCCACTTTACTAACTTGAATATACATAAAATGAAAATTTCCTAATAAACTGGTCAATGGAAAAGGTTGTCCAACCATGACATTTAGTTAATTCTTTTTGGTCAAAGGCTGTTTGGATTATCATTAACCTACACAATAATTGGTAGATATTCTTTGCCTCTTTTTATATGAAATAAAATTATATGTTCATAATGATCCCATCTATCTTCTGTAAAACAGTAGGTAGAACTGCTCTCCTAATCAGTCTTGTCATAAATTACCTCAATATATCAGCAAATATAATGGCTTTTAATCAGTAAACAACATTTTGTGCAATGCAACTTTCATTTTTGATTATGTGGACTTTAGTTACTTGTAAAAGCAATGGTAATTTACTGTCCCTTTCCCTAAGGCTTTTCTCTGCATCTATATGGTTCTCAATGCATTTTTTGGTTTCTTTTCAAACAAGTTTGGAGACTTTTTTTCAACACACATGGAGGGATTCACACAGAGGAAGATGTTCTGACTTCTATGAACTATTTGCCAGCAGTATTTCAGGAAGGGATCAGAAATAGCTGTGCTGATTGATATGCTGGAAACTTTTAAACCTGCCTTCCCTCAGGAAGACTTTCATTGCTTTCTCTCCTCTGTGCCATTTTGCTGCTTTATCACATATGTATTTCAAGTTTGTCTGTCTCCAATGCCTGAACCCATAAATGTTCACCACACATTGTCTTCTTTTTGTCCAGAGTTTTTCAATTTATATATTTGAGTAAAAAATGAAAGAGTAATAGGTCATGTAAGTTGACTTCAGATATGTTCATTGCTGTTACACTTGCTAAGGGTTGGAAGTCCAATAAATGCAGAATCACAACAGCAAAACACGGACGTGGTTGACATCCTGCTCCAGACACAGTATATAATTTCCATTTAAAATACTTAAGTAAGTTCCCTGCTGCAAAATCCAGAGAAATGAACAGGAAAGAAAAATGTATTGAAGAAATGGTGATAAAAGATTGAAAAGATAAAAAAAGTTTGAAAATTTATACCTCTTTTGTAGAATCAGAGACACAGATTTAAATGCAAACCAATGAGGCATTGAAAATATGCAATAGGAATTCTATATGTTGGAGATTAAAACAAAACCACCTATGGTACTAAATTAAACATGAAAAAGGCAACTGAAGTTACTGTAAAAGAGAAATGCAAAATTATTTGTAGCAGTTTAGACTTATGGTTTGGGGTTTTTTATCTATTTTGACAATTTGCTATTCTGTCTTCCAAGAACTCTTTATGTATCTCATCTAAATATTGCTTACTGATAAATCATAATTAGCTTGCACTCAATTACCTGTCTTGCAATTATTCATATTAATCACCAGGAGTAATAGGTCATCTGTTGTTGAAGGTATTCTTCTTGGAAAAGAGACAAAGAATTCTAAAACTTAACAAATACCAAAGTGAAATAATTCCTGTGAGTCTGGGATTTTGGGAATTTGGGTGTGAATGCTGGGGATTGTAATTCCAGTGACTGGTTTTTATCTGTTGGATATGAAATACAGTACTTTATGGATTAATTCAGTAGTCTCAAAAATTTTTGCTGATGGCAGAATTGCAATACAAGCAAGCAAGAAATCAAAAGCAAATGAAATTCAAAGGTACTGTGAGTTACAAGTAAATATCTGACTGTTGCCATTGACTTCAGTGAATGTAACACACACTTAATGGGGTTTGAAATGCAGTAAGTGGCATTATACTCTTCTTTGTGGTGTTCATATTAGGATTACAAGCATTTACACCATGAGATATATTTTGACCTATTTTATATTTTCCAAGATAGATTTTTCTGTCTCAATATTCATATACACTATTCTTATAATAGCTTTTTATTGTATTTCAAAAGAGCATTTCTCTTATCTTGTGCATGCCTCTAAAGTGCTTTAAGAGATTTACTAAATGAAAGCCTCCTTTCCTTTTAAAGCTCATGTTCATTTTTTCATGCTGCAACATTAAGACTAAGTGCATATAAGTCTGTTCTCACAAAATTCAATGGACTAAAATCAACATTTACTTTTGTAATTTTATTCTAACTATATGCTAAAATTATTTCTGCTTTTGATGGAATCAACAGATTGGTTATATAAAACTCTTTTGCTTGCTCATGTTCAGATGTCCCAGTTTGCTCATAACCAAGAATCTGTCTGTGCTGTGAGACTTAACAAGCCTGACAAGAGAGCACCTGTTACAATCTTAAGTTCAAGAAAAGTATTTATCCTATTAGAACCTGTTCTAAAATAAGAATTACTGAGAAAGATGAAAGGAAAAAAGCTGTCAGGTCATTCTAATTTATGCATTTTTTTCATCAGCTGCTCACTGTTTGCACTGTTTACATGCAACAGCTTTTATAAGTGCATTACTCCTGCAGTGCCAATAAAGCCACAGACTAGTGTGTAAACGCCTGTGTAAATCATTTGCTAGAAGAGGAAGGAAAGATCCTGAGGCTGAATTTTTAATTGGAAGTGTTCATATCTCACAGATGAGCAAGGATTATGGTTTAGTGGTGCGTATTTTATGTTTACAACTGTCTTTGATTCTTGCCACAAGAAATAAATTGTGGGAGGGGATGAGGATGTAAATTAACATTTGAAGGGAAAAGAATTGAAGCCATTGTGGCTAAGTCACATTGATATAGATTTGAATGTTATATGCTTCCCTGTGTAGTGTCTGTATAGATTGTGTGGTCAATGTCAGAGAACCTTATCCTCACAGCAGAGAGCTAAATATGAGCAACTGCTCCGTATGGTAGAAATACTGGCATGTTTTGACCATGCTAAAGTAGATTCATTGAAATTCTAATCCCAGGCTCAAGAATTATTTAACAAATGCAGCTAAATCAATGAATGTATTTTAAACAGTGTATTTTAATTTACAGGTATTACAATGGAAAAAAACCCCATTTACTCTGTCCTTCATCTCTGAAGCACATCAAAGCCTGACTGAATTCTCTGTGTGAAGGAAGGAAGAGAAGTACCAGATGACAGCATTGGGCTGCTATTTAGACAAAGTAGAAGAGGAGTAGATCTGAACCATCAGCCTGTACTTGGCTTATGTCTAACTTCACTGTTAACAGGAATACAGCTGCAAAAACTTTAATGGACACATTTGCTTGAGAAGGTAACCTACCACCATGGACTCCTTTTATTTTTTGCTGTCAAAAGAATAGATAGGAGTTATCCTAAGGAAGTAAAAACGATAGACCTAAATATTAAAAGTAAGTGCTAAATAGAGAGCTGACATGAGTTCATCCTTCAAAGGGTACCAGATTGCCCTAAAAGATGATTCTCAGCATCAATAGAAATCATGGATATGTCAGATAATGGAAATGATGTTTGCTGGGAACTACAGCTGCCAGTTTTCCAGCTGACAATATGAGTGAATACTTGGGCTTAAAAAGTAATTTACTAGATATTTTATTGACAAATTATTTTTACATATGTACTGAATCAAAATTTATCTCTGAAGTTTTGAGCTATTATTTCTAATCCTGGTGATATACCCCAAGGAATAATTAACACTTTATGAAGTCCTGGCTTTTAGAGATTTTAAATGCCCATGTTTCTACCTCATCCTTTGTAATTGTTAAGCAAAGACACACATACTTATGTTAACCCACATGTTCTTAAATATCCAAATCAAATCTTCCAGACCATGGTTTTCCTTAATTTTTTTTCCTGAATTACCCATGCAATCTAGAGCTAGTGCCTCCTTTTTCCCATAGATACATGACTGATATAAGTTATGGAAAATGTCAGTGTTCAAATATGGACTGTTTCTTCACATCTGAAAGAACTAAAACTATTATGTATTTTTGAAGATGTTCTGATTCTAATTTTTTTCTATTATAAATTAAAAATGGCAACCTGAATTAATAGTCCTATTCATGTTTGCACTTAGTAAAAAACTATACAGAAGCAAATTAATCCAAAATCTTTCATGAAATTCTTTTGTACAATAGCAATTTCCACTGCTGCTCATTGAGAAATAAGGTTAGTGGATTTAAATTTGTTTTCCTTTCATTTAAAACAAAAGGATTAGTCAGAGAGTTCTATTCACAAATTTAGAACGCAATAATTAAAAAATCATTTGGAAAATTTAATATACAAGTATGTTACAGGACAGTATCCAGTTTTCTCTTCCTTGCCTGTCTATTGTTGTAAATGGGTAAGTGGGTCTGAAGTGTATATTGCTCTGAATTACAACCAAGGATCTGGACACTTTCATCCTGGGAAAAGTTGACATGCACACTTGAATTTTAATCAGTAAGTCCTGTATTTTTCCAGTGAACTTCATCAAAGCTAAGATACAACAGCTCTTTTGCATATTTTAATAAGCTAAGACATTTTGTGATAATTCCCTCAACATTTGGTAAAAATGCCTCATGGCTTCATAGCTCTAGGATCACAGACTTTTGGTCCAAGAATCACACTCCATCTATTCCAAAATAACCCTGTGAAATATGTAACATATATGTAATAAGTTCCTCATATAAGTGAGGAATTTCAACACACACTGGTTTAATCCACCAATTTACTGGTTTTGCATTTATTGGTAATGTATAATATGCTAACACTGTGCATTGAATCCTACAGGAACAGAGTGTTTGTACTGCAGAAATATTAAAAGGTTGTGACCTTTCAAAGACAATTTCACATGGTGTAGTCTGAGACTTAATATCAGTTTCTCACCAGCAACACCTCACACAAAATCATGATTTTTTAAAAAAAATTAACTTCTCTTGTTACAAGAAGAGAAATAACAACAGCAGAATAAGAGTAATTATTTTTCTTTCTAGAACCCATAGCTTAATCTGTTAGAAGTAGTTACTTTGTCAGCCAGATTTTGAAACCAGCCACTCATCTATGAATTAGTTGCCTGTTGTCTGAGGCTATGTATCATTATGCAAATGTGCATATTGCGAAATGACCTTTGTGGTTAAATTTAGATGATCACTTAAGGAAAAACTGTCAGTTTCATTTCACTTCCCCAAAGTCTTTGTCAGTGCATTTATGGATCTCAGTCACCCTGGAATAGTGGTTTAAAATATGCCAAAATGCATTCAAGATATGTGATTAGCGAAACTAACTTAACCAGTTTCCTCCTGGCTCTTGTGACCTCCTTTTGTTCGTGAGATGCTTCTTGATTTTTTTTTATTTTTTTAAACATGCATTATAAATGTATAAATGTTTTATGATAGGTATAATTTAATCTGCATTTTCCCTCAGAGGCTTCCATCAAATTTGGGAACAAGTTTTTCTGAAATGGCACCTCTCAAGACAAATGATAGTGGGTTTTTTTTAAAGTTAAATGTTTTACTATAATGAACAGGTTTTACTTCTATATAAGTGAAAGGACAGGCCTTCCAGATTTATAAAAGAGGATGTCACAGTAAATGCTCTCTTAAGCAATTGAAGTGCATTTACCAAGGAAAAATGCACTGATATTTACCACATTAGTGATTACAAGGCAATTATAAAATCACACCAGCTTATTAAAATTGATGAGAAATGTTATAGATATACGTGATTTGTTAAAAGTATCACTGTAGCTGATAATTTTACAAAATATGCTGTGAGAAGATTAATAAATTATGCTGATAGTAAAACCAGGAACATTGAAATTCTTCAAAGAATTTCTTGGTTGTTTGTTTTGGGGTTTTTTTGAGTGAGAAAGCACAGGGGAAAAAACCTCTACAATTAAACATTTGGGGTTTTTCCATCAAAGTTGCAGTAAGAAGTCCACTTAAGATCAAGACCTTCCCTGAAAACAGTTCTGTATATTTCCTGTTTCCTTTATCAGTTTCCTTTATCCTTTATTTATTTTCTAACAATAACAGCAATAGTGATATACTTTAATTTGTCTTTCTGGCTTAGACTGAAATTTAAGTTTTAAATCATGCAACTATTTAGATACGTTTGTTTAAGAAATTACATGGGCTCTTCTATGATCTTAAATAAACTGCAATTATATAATACTTCAGATATGTTTTATTTGAAGTCTGCTGAAGCACATAGGGATGTTTCTACTGACCCACAATGGCTTAGGACAAACACATTTTTCATTGCAATTGTCAAGGATTGCTGAATTCAGTAGCCTAGCAGGGGTGAGGCTGCTGCAGCTCTGTGTGAGCTTGAGGTGAGTCTGAGCATGTGAGTCTGTGAATTTGCAGAGTGAGTAAATTAAAAACGGATTACTGCTGAAATTTTTTAAAAGAACAGTAGTCACAGCCATATCTAAAAATATTCTAAGCCATGCTTCTATAAATGCACAAGTGCTTAGCCAAAGGGCAGAAATATTAACAGTATTATCTAACTAATATCCAGTGTGCAATACTGGAGTAATTTGGAGTAATATTAATTATATCACAAATATTATAAAAATCTAAATAATTAGCAAATGTAAGGAAGTTGTAGCTTGCTCCTAAAATTTCAAAAGCAGAAACAGATGCTAAAGTACACATATTATTCTTCATGAGATGTCTGCTCAGATCTAATATGTAGCTAATTCAATTTTCATACCAAATGTAATAAGCAAACTAGAGAAACTAGCATAGCAATTTCAGGAAAAAGTAGGGAATGATTCTATCACCTTCTCATCATGAGACTCAGAGATTACAGAAAATGAGGGCTAATGTGAGAGAAAAGTTGGAAAAAAAATTTAACAAATGGGTGATGGATTTCTCTGAGTGTTGGCCAGACACCATCCAAAATGATATTAATATTTTTGAAAGCAGTAGTTAAATGAATTCCATCTTTGTTAAATGGTTCTTCCAGGAAATGACATTGAAGAATTTGGAATATTGCATGACATGAAGGGATTTATTAAAGGAGTAACTAAAATGTGATAGAATGATAATCATTGTTCCTACTTTTAAAGCCTTTGTTCTACAGGAACAAAAAAATGAAATGTAAAGGTTAGATTGAGTTAAGAACACTGTAACAACCTACTGAAGAAACAAGACAGAACAGGATAAAGATCTTTGCAGCTTTGTATAATTTTAGGAAAGAATCAATAAAAATTTTACTTTCACCTGAGGACTTTTTTGTGGTATTCTAATGCCACATTTGGATGTAATAAATTATTCTGTAGCTCTATATGAAATTGTTGAAGCTATATATTTGAATATTTGAGGAATATTAGGATTTTTTTTATGTTGCTGCAATGTATAGATGTCATAGTTGAGATGGTCATGGTTGAGACGGAGACAACACAACACACTCCATTTTCAGAAGGCTTCAAAACTGTCTTTATTCTAGCATGCATGCTTTTTATACATTCTTAAAAAACACCTAAGTTTACACTTTACTCATTGGTCAGAAGAGACAAACAAAGTGCTTGTTGGCATAGACAGTTGCAGGTTTCTCTTATTTATCCTTCTCTCTTTCTTGTTTTCCATGTCAACGACCTGGATAGGAAATTCTTTCAGGGTCCTCTTATCAAACTTCTCTCTAGCGCAGAGAAGTCACTGTAAAATCTCTTCCACACATAGACAGTAGAATTAGTAATGTGGTAATAGACACTGACGTAATAGTCGTAGTAAATAGTAATGTGGTGTAGACACTGATGACTGCTTTTGCAAAGTTCAGCATTAAATATCTCTTAAATATCCAATGGGCAAATAACATCATAGAATGGTGTAAATATAATTATGAGTTAATAAAAATTAATCACATTAGAATATTAAATGAAGAAAGATATTTAAATCTTGACATGCAAGTTATGGTGGAATGAAGTGAAAACTTGCAAAGCAGTCAATTGTACTTATGGTCATACTGTAGAGTCAGATCAATTTACTCTTCTTTTAGTGAAGGATTAGGCAGGTACAAGGTACAACTGGTTACTACGGATAGGCTGACATGCTGGATTTTACTGCATAATTTATATTTATTCATATACCCCTTCCATGAAGTTCTCAATTTCAAAAGGCAATCTTTCATTCATCAAGGGGACAAATTAGAGTCAACTTGTTAAAGGACTAGTTGATACAGAGCTGGTACAGAACTGTACAAGACTATACAAATCAATAAAACTACAAGGAGTCAGGATTTCAAGCAAAGGGGGTGTGGAAAGAACTTGTATCATTGAGATCTAGCCTGAATCACCATCTGTGAAGTGCCAAACAAGCTGATAACTGACATGGAACAAAAAAGTCATCTGATCAGAGAAAAATTGCTAACTCTCATATACAAGGCTAGCAGGAAAATTGCCAAGGTTCAAGGAGAATTACATCTTGCCAAGATAGTAAAATAAGGTATAAAAGAATTTTCTATTTTATTTTGAAATACAGACAAGCCGTTCCCACTCACTGTCAGTCCTATTCCTGCTACCCAGGAATAACAAAGCTGGCAAGTGTTGTCTAGGACACAAGGGATCAAATAACTCTTCAGGTTTGCAACAGCTAGGAGTAGCGGAGCATCAATCTCATTGTGCAGCTGTAAGATCCAGGACAGGGAATAGGTTTCAAGGCTGTAACCATCTTCTCTTTCTTCAATGAACAGTTTCACATCTATTTGTCAAAGAAACCCACATATTTACAGGAGAGCCAACACATCCAAGAAAGGAATTAGTCTGCATCTGCTATTGACCTTTGCTTACATGAACTCTCAGACCATATGGGAGTTCATCAGTTGAGATGGTTCATTTGGGACCATCTCTCATCCAATACAACAAAAACATTTAGTAGATACAATACTTCATAAGAATCCTTACTGGCTGCTTCCATAGGAGAAGAGGAGCAAAGCAGCATTGCATCTTGACCTCTCTGAAGGTCAGTAAGTAAATAGTGGCACTGTCATGAGGCAGGTCTTCAGGCACATTTTGACTTTTAGCATTTGACTAATTTAGTAACCCTCTCCCATCAAGCCTGGCTAACTGTGCAGCTGGCAGGCAGGAAACAGAATAGACTGTCCTGTGGATCACAGCAAAGACTAACACACAGACACACACAAGTCAAAAAATGTAGATTCCTGAGAATGCAGACACTGCTTGAAACTGTTCTGTCATCATCACAAAAGCTGCCACGAGGATCTATTCTGAATAAAGATTTGCTTAATATTTCAACTGATGGCTTCAGAGTAGAATAGAAAAATGAGAAGTAGTCTAATGACAAGTACACTAATAAAACAACAAGGTAGAGAAGAACTGGAGAAGACTAAACCAATACAATTGAGGAAATTAATATAAAATTTCAAAGTACAAGGTGGTACACTAACAGATCAGGGAGGACTGGCTTTGCTATCAAAACCTTGCAGCTAAACACAGCAGCTGGAATCATGTCTGTGCAGTATTGAGTCAGACAGTGACAACTGCTGAGATGCAGCTGCAGAAAAGAAAACTTTGATATTTCAATCAGGTGAAGCATTTAGCAATGCCAGGAAAAATCTAAATTAAAGCAGTCTTAAATAGTCTAGGCCTGAAGACATTTACTGCAGGATGCTTAGAGAATGGATGAAGTATCTTTAATGCAGTTAGAGGATATCCGTGAAAATCTTTGCAACTTTGGAAATGCATCCATATCTGGAGAAGCTATGTCCTTTGTAAAAAGGGGATAATTTGGAGTAGAAAAACTGGGTGATATTTGGATTTTAGCTGTTGAAAAACAAAATAGCTAAAAACTATATGTCTCAGGGATTCTATATGTAACAGATCTGCGTTATTTTTCAGGGATGAAGTATGATAATTAGCTACTTTTTGTGTTAGGTTAGCAGCTGTGCTAGACAACTGACACAACTATCTTCTGGTTATTTTCTAGTGCAAGTAACAATTCTAGCTTTGGCAGTCCTATAACCGTTTCTCAGACAAAGTATATTTTCTCTCTTTGAGTAGAACTAGATATTCCATCTTAAAGAAATGGATAGCCATAAGTTAGGAATCAGAAATACCCTTTCTAAGTTTCTAAGATAATTCTCTGGAGGAAAAAAAAAGCACATTTTCTCTTTTTCCCTATGGGTAAATTTCTATTTTAGTTTATTAACTCTGAATCATGCTTCCCAGATGATTTCCAGCATCTGTGTACTGTTTGTTCATAGAGCATAGCAGATGCTTGTTTAGAACCTTAGAGGGGTGCTGTTATGTGTTGTTCTGTTATAAGATTAGAGTTAGAAATAGTCTTCAAATATCATGTTTGTTCTTGCTCCTAGGAAAAATTATCCAGCTATGAATTTGAAGCTCAAGATACCAGTAGATCTGTCTGGGGTTCTGTACATCTCTGTGCCTCTATTTCATATCACCTTCTGCATGATTTCCAGCAACTTTAAATGAACACGGTTAATGAATTAAAAGAAAAACCCTTTGGAAAAAATACAAATATTTAAATTCTTTTGTTGTAGGGCACTTTTACTTCTCTGTGCTATTCCTCTTGTAGATTTTGGCAGCTATATAAAACAGTCTGCACACAGCTGTAGGAATTCTTCTCTGAGGTGCTCTTTGGAACATTTATAAACAATTCTTATTCAAATCTGAAATTAGAAAAGAGTATCATAAAGAGCTTTTAAAAATAAAAAAGTACATACTGGCAAATATGTATGCATAGGTAGTTTAATTGCAATACCTGTTGCAGAGGGGCAGAATCAACTCCCTCGACCCACTGGCCCAAGATGCAGCCCAAGATATGATTTGCCTTGATCTCTGATTCTTACGCATGGGTTTTTGAATTGTTCTTCAAAGAAAGCTTCTCACACTCAATTCAGCCCCTGATGTAGAAGGGCAATCTCTCCACCTCTCCTACCTCTCTTCTGAACAGTCTGTAGCTGTTGATAATCATACTCCAATCATGGGATTCCTCTCACCAAGTTTCAGTAATGGCAACAAGGTTGTCCCTTCTCACACAGTGGCTTCTGACTCCAGCTTGTTGTTCATGATGTGTACATTAGTCATCAGCAATATCCAGCCAAAGGGAGAAGGAATTTGTCTGGTGCTTGGTAGTGTGCCTTACCTATATCTTAATCTTTTAATTCCTTCTGGTTTCCTAATTATTGTACTTGAGCATTACCTGTTTGGCATTAATCTACCTCAACAGTGAGACTTTCTGCCTTAAGTTATGCTGGGCTATTTGAACCTGAGTCAACAGGCTGTCAACAGCTGAGCTGCCTGTTAAAAGAAACACAAATGTGATCAAAAATTGACTGTTTCAGTTCCTCTTTTCAAAGTATATTGGCTTAATTAAAGTAACTACAATAGCTAGGAAAAAAGCTAGAATAAAGAGTGCTGCATCTTGTTCAAATACCATTTGCATTAAAAAGTTAGAAGTTGCAAAATAAAGCCTTGCCAAAATCAAGTTCCAACAATAAGCACAAACCAACAATGAAAGTGTGAATTACAATATTGTTTTAAAATAATGATAGCTATTTTCCCAGTATACTTGTTCATAGTTCAGTTATCTCTTACTGAACAGCTATTCTATGATTTAGCTTAATCACTCTGAAGCCCATGATCCTATGCTTTATTTGCCATGCATTATTCAATATCTGCCTCTAACACAGCTATTGTTAAATTTCTTTTCTATGAATCACTTCACTACAGAATGTGCATTTCTTGAATGATCACACAGAGGGATAAAGAAGGAAGGTATTTTATGACTGTGGATCAAAGACATAAAAGCATTAGTGTCAAATCTACAAGGTGAAGGATTATTTAACTGGAGATGTCTAAGATGTAGGGTTTTTTCAGAGTACATGAATTCTGTAAATCTGAATTACAAATATCTTTGGTTTCAGGTGGATTTCTGGTTTCTGAGAAATTCTGCAACTGAGGTATGGATGTTATTCAGGCAACACAGAATGAACAAAACCCAGAACAGCCTAGTGTAAAGAGAATACCTAGTATCTCACTAATACCTAGTGAGATCTACTTTCAGATGCAAACAGATTACAAAACTGCCAATAAAACATTTTTAACCAATTATTTAGTATCCTTTTCCAGCAAACTTCCAAATCATAGGGCATCCTCCATACCTAATACTGCAACAAAAAAGTTTATTGCCAGAAAAACTCCAGTCTAGACTACAGTCTAATCCTTCTTGCAAATAACTTTGACATCTTGTCTCACTGGGTTGGTGTTCATCATTGTGCTCTTCAAGTGTTACTTTATTGGCTAAGAACCACTAAGTAACAGCAGGAAGCATCTTTCTCTCACCAAAGTACACCCAGTTAATCTGGGTGGCTAGAACCTGCTCCTGAGCTCCCTGCAGCTTTAAGCATTGATTCCAGCTGCCAGTTAACCACATAATTCCAGCTGCCAGTTAACCATATATGATTTTTTTCCCCTTGTGATTTCTTTTCTTATGTATTTTATACCACATGGAACTTTGTGCTACATTACCATTTTTGTTGGAACAGAAATTTACTTGTTATTTCTAGGACAAAATGCCAAACATTTGAGCTCCCTTCTTCAGAGCATAGTCATTCCAGACTTCAAAGAAAAGAAAAGGTGATCAGAATTTCTTTTACCCTCTAAATTTTATTCTTCAAAATTACATTTATTTTTGACATAGCAAAATATCTCTCAAATAAAAATATAGAATATCTTCAAATATGACTTGCCAGTGGAAGAGATCTTAAAAATGTCAGCTTATTTTTGAAGCTTGGCAACTGAGAAGGCGAGCTCTTATAATGAAGAGACCAAAGAAAACCTTAATGATAAATGGTAGTATTGGTCCCAACTGTAACTGTTCAAAGTTACATCCTCTATTCAAATCCTAGATGCTAATGGCAATACTTTCTAAACTAGGAGTTTTGAAGACAAGCAAATCACAGCTGATAAATGAATTCAGCTCCTCCATGTACTCCCAAGCATTTAGTATCATAGCATCTTGTAATCAGTCTCACATCAGAAAAATACTATTGCCTAAAAAGTAAGATTAAAAAGGTAGGAGTTAAGAAAACAATGAAAACTGTTTATAGGAAACAGTTATATCTTCTAATTCACAGGTAAGGCTGCATGCTACAACTCCCCCGCAATCCTTAAATGGGCAGGCTGCCTAAGGTGAAGACTGCAAGATGACAGTAGAGCTGCTCGCCCCTTTGTAAAGCCTAAGAAACCACCGTGCTGAGTCATCAGGCACTTTGGGAGATGGGTGTCAGGGCCCAGATTTTGCCTTGACCTTCTCGGGGACGTGTCTGCGCGGGCCCAGGGCCAGCTCAGGAGGAGGAGGGCTGCAGGCCTCGGCTCAGGAGCGAGCGGCGCGTCCCCGCCGTGCGGGCCCTGCGAGCGGGCCTGGCTGCGCCCGCCTCCTCCGCCTCAGGCTGCCGGGGCTCTGCTGCTGCCCCTGCCTGAGCCGGGCTGCGGCTGTGCCGTGCCTGTGTCCTGCTGATCCGGATCCTCGCTAGCTGGCTGTCCCTGCTGGACCTCGGCCTTTCTCTGTCACGGCAAGCGGCCGTGCTGAGCGGCGCTGCGCGCTCCGCGGAAGCCTGCCCGGGGCAGCGGGACGGGCCCGGCTGCCGCTGTCCTGCCCTTGGAGCGCTGCTCCTCCTGCGCGCTTCTCCGCGGGAAGCTGTAGGGTCAGAGGGGCCTTGTCATTTTCCAGCAAAGCCTTTCACTCTTCTGAAATCACATTTTGGTATTTTATACTAAGCAAGCTGTGCTTTCCAAGCAAACTTGAAATAGAATTGTTTTACTTCAATTCCTTTAGGTGTTTATATTACATCAATTACAATAATATTAACAGATTAACTCACTAATGCCAAATTATTCGTGGGATATATTTCTGAACCTCTCCCAAAGCTGTAGAAGCTGTACAACTTAATTTGTATCCGTTCATGGCTCAACATCAGCCAGGCAATAAGTTTACTTCCAACATATTTCCATGCCTTTGATAAAATTGTTTCTCTAGTATTCATTTGTCTGAAAAATTCCTTTGTTGAAGGAAAATTGAATTGAAATTGGAAATGGAAATGAATTGAAAAATGTTTTTGTGTTGCACTCCACATATTGCTCTGTGTTATATCTTCTAATTCACATATAATAATTATAATGGTTTATGGAAAGCCAAAGCATTTGTATAAAAGAGTGCCTTTGCCCACTTCTCTTAAAAATAGATCCAGATTGTATTTGTTGTTACAGCTGGTGAACATCCTCAAGGACATCTCCCACAGGAGGAGGAATGGCTGGGAAGAAAATATGTTACTAGCTCTATTCTAGGGTCTGAGCTGTGGTGAAATAGAAAGGGGAAATAAAATTCAGTCATACAGTGAGAATTATCTACAAAACTATTGATTCCTTTTAAAAAGTAAACTGTATTTTTGCTAAGAATTTTACAGCTGTCTCTTCTACAACAGAAAATTAACATCCACTTCTTTCCAAAAGTGTGTTTCCACCATGTTTCCATCTCAAATTCCTCCAAAATACAGATATGGATGTACAAGTGCAAACAAACATCTTTTTTCTAGAGAGGTTTCAGCCCTGTAGGAATGCTTGCAGGCAACAGAATGCATGTCATATTTTCAGAAGGTTACTTCAAGTCCTATTTCCTTGTTTTTCTCCCTTTTAAAACCAATTGAGGCTAACTATATCAAACTGAAAATAAAATACTGAAAATTTTCTTTTCAACTCCATTTTTTAATTAGTAGTGAGCTTTTTGCTTCCTAGGATCTGGCCTTACTTTGTAACCTGGAAACACAAAAAAACCCTCTAAGTTTCTCTGAGGTGTAGGTTATTTCTCTGAAATAGCTCTACAATATGCACAGAAAATTAGAACAACAACAATAAAATAATCTTTTCATAGCTGACTATTCCCAAGAAATTGGGAAATCTGTAATCATGTTGAGTCCAGATTATATGCTGAAGTAAACACACTTTATATAGTCTTAAAAGAATACATTTAGATTGTGTTGCAGTGGCAGTTTAGAAAATAATTTTTTTTGACAGGAAAGGTTTGCCTAAAGGTTGAAGTAGGTTCTGACAATCTTGGATGGGATGATTTCACATAAATGAAGACAACATTTTCTGATTTAGAATATGAAAAAAATATAACTAAAAAAGTGCATATAGAGATAGATATTTCTTTTTACAAAAATGCTCTTTTGGCTCAAAACCACTTCTAGCCAGAAGACACTGTGGCTTTTTGACTTTCTATATAATGCTGGAATTAGGATTGGTACATATTGAACATATTCCTTCAGGTACAATAGTTAACTTGGAACTAAGCCTGAATTTTCTGTGGTTAACCACCTACACTAGAAAAGACGTGTTTTGTTTCTTTTTTCTCTGAATTTCTGTGTTCACCTCTTGTGAATTAAACTTACAAGCTGTATAAGCATTCTTCTAACTGCTCAATTCATCTTCCTCCTTTAAGACAATCTGACGGATCTTCTTCAGGTTTTGTTGGGGTTTTTTTCTATAACACATTTAATGTCTTCTACAATTTTGACTAATTCTTTTAGCGCCTCTTTCATCCATGTTCCTTATAACTGTAATTTAGAAACGCAGCTTTGATCTCAGTGTAGTACTATAACAGCTTCTCCCTTGGGATACAGGAGCATTGCAATTCTGTATTTCCAGTCTCTCAGACCAATGGAACTGCCCGGCTGCACTTGTGTGTCAGCTCTTTTTCTTGACAGTCACTATTGCATCCCCTTCTGTTATCACTGGGACTGGGGTCCAGGCGTGTTTCTGTGAGCTGCCCTTGTTTATCGTGCTTTGAGATCTTTGGGGAAATATTCAGGTATTCAGGCTGACTGCAAAGGCAGAGAGACTGAGTTGTGTCTCTTTATCTGAGTCCTGCCTAGAGAGTCATAAAACCATAGACAGATTTGGGTTGGAAGGGACATTAATGATCATCTGGTTCCAACACTCTTCCATTAGATCAGGTTGCTCAAAGCCCCATCCAGCCTGGCTTGGAACACTTCCAGGGATGGGGCATCCACAGCTTCTATGGGTAACATGTTCCAGTGCATCACCACCCTCACAGCAACAAATTTCTTCCTAACATCTAATCTAACCCTGCTTCTTTCAGTTAAAAAACATTACCTCTTGTTCAATCACTACATCTTAAACTATTTCTCTCCAATTCCAAGAGCTTTCATCCTCTGCTAATAAATAATCCTCTGCTAATAAATGCAGATATTACCATATTGAATTTTTCCTTCATTGATTGATCCTGCCTTCCTTAATCACTCATTTAATCAACAACCAAATTTATCAGCATTGACTGAATTATTTTTGTCCTCAGGTCTGTGAAAATACAAATAAATGTAAAACCAGGAAAATATGATGAAAGAAAAATACCCATTGGTGATATTCTCTATTTGCATAGCATGTTGAGATTTGAGATCCATGTTACTCAGATGTTAAATCTTTGTGCCTTATAATTTTTATCAAATGCATTAATAATTTCATAAAAATTATACCAACATAATTTTACAAGATCAATTTTCCAGGTAGCCATGTTGGTTGGAAGTAATTACATTATCCTCCTTTAGTTGCTTATTTCTGGAATCCTGTGTCAGGCTTTACACAATTACAACAATTTTTTTAATACTGACAAAAGGAGACCTTTGATGACAGATTATTTGATGACAGACATGGTAATGCAATGTGGCTTTTTACCCTCTAAATAATCCAGATATGTGCTTAAATACCTGTTTATCCTAAAATGGTATATTAGTGTGAACAAAATAGTGAACTGAATAATATCCTGTCTCATGTTTTATTTGGTGAAAGATTTGACCAGAAGTTTGAGAAATACTTTAGTCTGAGTTGTCACTTCCCTAGAAACTTGGGGCTTTTCATATTCAAAAATATTTTTGCAAGATTTCAGTATATGAAACACTTTTTCCTAACAAAGGAATACATTCAAGGCCTTATTTTTCATTCCTGAGAATTCTCTGTGTTTTTCTGTTGGAAGTTTCAATCTGAAAGGGTTGATGACTACATTTTTTGTATCTTATGCAGGCAGGTGTTACACAAGGAAGAAAAGAAGCCCATGAAAGTCCCACAAGGACTACAATTCAAACTGGCCCTTCATGAATATTTTTAGATGTACCTCCCAGAAAAAGCAGCTGGCCTTAAATCAGGGGTAGTATGGAGAGAATGAGGGATGGAAGGAATATTGGTTACCCATCCTCTCCTATCTTTTTCCATCTAAGAATTTAAGGTTTATTAAACTTCCAGTATTAGAGTCCATACATAATTTAATATCTTTATGCATTCATTAGCTAGGTCATACTTTGAACATTTTATTTTGTTTGTCAGTTCCCTGAGAGGTTTTGTCCACAAAATGTAGTCTAGTATACAGCTATATGTTTAAAACCAAGAATCATTTATATTTCTACACCTGCAGGAGACAGGGAAATATTTTTCTGTATCTTTTTGTAAGCAGACATCTGTTTCTGGCATTCAGAATATCAAAGGCACTCCTGTGTAAATAACATAATGAAGAACAAATTCATAAATTAAAGATCAAAGTCAACTAGATATTTTTATCCTCTGTGTACTCTTAGAGATTTATTTGGTCCAACAATTGTATTGTTTTATTTCCATTTAGTAAAATAGTTTGCAATAGCCTATGCCTTCAGATATCTGAAGAATGGATATTCAAGTTAATTAATTCTGCTTCTGATTTTCTTTTGCTATGATTTTATTTTAATAATACAATATGATCTATTGTTCTTTTTTATCAAATTCTTTCATTAATTTTAATTAATGAAGCTATAGCATTTTTAATTATAAGAAGCTTTTGAACACAGTGGAAAATCAGCACCTATAGGATAAATGAAAGTCTTTGGAAAGTTCAGAGACTAATTAAAAGACTAGATCTAATACATTTCTTTCCCTCAGTGGTATTGGATTTTATACATGTGTCGTGGTTTAAGCCCAGCTGGCAGCTAAGCCCCACGCAGTTGCTCGCTCACTCCCCCCTGGTGAGATGGGGGAGAGAATCATGAGGGTAAAAGTGAGAAAACCTGTGGGCTGAGTGAAATACAGTTTAATAAGGAAAGCAAAGGTTCCGCACACAGCAAAGCAAACCAAGGAATTCATTCACTGCTTCCCATGGGTAAGTTGATGTTCAGCTATCCCCGGGAAAGCAGCACTCTGTTGTGTATGATGGTGACCATGAAGAAAATGAGCTCTGCCTCAGCCAAAACCAGCACAACAAGATCTTAAAGGCTTAAATAGATGTAAAACATGTAATACTGAGGTTGTGCCCTAAATTTTTTACAAAAAGATCTGAATTTAGTTGAATATATACCTTTGTTGCTGTTCTGGAACACTTGTTTCTTTTTTTTTCTGAATGACAACTTTGCTTAAACTGTTTGTTTTTGGTTTTTTTTTTTTTTTTTTTACAATCAGTGAATACTTAATGTCCTTTTCTAAGAGGTTTCTTTCCTTTGGAAGAGTGTCTTGAAAACTGATACTTTTTTTTCTGAGATGGGTTTTAAGTATGTGATTAAAGGAATATACTTCTGTCCTGTGATGACCATGGCCAGGCCAGTATTGTTTTAATGATAAATTTTTTTCTTAAATGAAGAAAACAACTAGGTTTGGGTTGGTTGTTTTGGGGTTTTTTGGTACTGCTATTCAGGGAATGATTTTTCTGGATTTTTTTTCTGGAAGAAATAAATGTAATATTTTGTATCACCTTAAATTCACTGAGTAAGAACTTTCTTTAGCATTGTATACGTCGGTGAAATTTGAGATATATGTGAACAGGAGCTTGAGTAAAGGTGAAAAATATGTAAGTGCTCTGAGATGATGATGCCTAATGATTTTGAACTGAGAATGACATGTATTCATATGTTCTGATAGTTATTCTTCTGTGTTTTTTAGTGGTTTAGTGTGGTGGGAAATTAGGTTGGTGGCTAAGTTTCTTGCATATAAAGACAGGAATGTCTGGTTGTGGATGCCAAACATCTCCAATTATATGTAGGAAGTAAAATGTAGAACATATTACAAAGAAAAGGAGCTGTGGATTAGCTACTCTTGAAGCACAGTGATTGGTATCAGGTAGATCAATGATCCTAGATAACATACCTTATGTGATAACTGAGTGATTCTTTATTCTCTCAAATATTATTTTGAAAGTTTTTCTTTTTCAATTAGTTGTTTTTAGAAGATGGTGGGGAGGGGTGTTAATCTTTCTAAATTCTGAAACCAGAATAGCACATCAATCTGTGAGGCTTACCAAAAGGGAAAAATAAGATCTATGCCTGCTAAAATGTTTTGTATAAAAACAAGAGCGATTTAGTGATTAAGAGGGTTTTTTTTTTTTGGTACTTTTTCTCTGCAAAACTTCTAAAGAGAAATTGACTGGCAGGAAGAAAGAACATATTTATTGAATTTTTGCAATGGCTGTTAAAATCCAATATTTCAGTTCAAGCTGAACTGTATATCACTAAATAACCTTGAACCGTCTTTAGTGATCCTTCCTATGAACCTTGAATATCCTTTGTGTGGAGTGGCAGAATGAGGTAAACAGGGAGGATCCATTCCCACACCAAGTGTTTGAACACTCTACACAATGCAGTGCTACTGCTGAGGAGTCATAGTGGTTCATGAACCTTATTAAATTCAACTGAAGGAAAAAACGAGTTGAAATATGCAAGTAACTGCATTGTGCCATGGAAAAACATCTGTTTGTCAATGATAATGTTAAATTCTCATACATGTAGCCTATACATTCTAGTGGATCACTCTCAAGAAGTAACAGAAGGTTGAGTTGCTCAGTGAATATTTTCCAATGCCAATCTTAGTACCAAGGGTAATTGGGAAAATGTTGGGAGATTAGAAGTATTCAAAGGATATTTCCATTTATACTACAGATTATGGGTAATCAATTCTTCAGACATGAGCTTTAGTTTAAATAGCAGTGATGGGAAGTTAAGAACAAAAATGTAGGAAGAGATATTGTTACAACTGGGACCCCCACAGATATTGTACATGGATGGGTCTGCCATTTAGAGAAATGTTTCTCACTGCAGTTTTCAGGAAAGATGTTGTGTTAACAAAAATAAAATTCCAGGAAGAAGGAATTTGGTCAGAAGCACAGCATTTCTAATCTACAGAAATGTCATATGATGATCATCTTAGAACTCTCTGCCATATAAACATGTATGTTTGAATGGAACTTTCAGACAGCTTTTGAGACTGGCTTGAACAAGAGAATTTGAAGATATGCAGAGTAAGGGTAAAGTCATTGTTACCATCAGAAAGAAGCAGAATTAGACTTGCTTATGAGATTTTCCATAAAGCAGGTTCTTTTCTGAATGAACAAGGAAACTTATTACTCTAACTGCTTTGTTCATTTCTTTCAAGAGAAGACTATTTTAAGATCAGAATAAAAATTCAACAGCATTGCTTACTCTAGATAAGATTAGAAATTTAAAAACCTTCCTTTCAATGCTGAAAAATTAAAATAGCAATATATATAAAAATATACATATTTAAAGTTTTATGCCTGTCCCCCCATTCTGCAAAGTGAGAATTTTGCACTTTTTCCCCCACAAATCTAAAACTTGTTCATTGAATTATGTCACACCTTTTCTAGGGTAAACTATTTTATTCTGATGTCATGCTTACAACCTTTTCTGTCTTGGTGTCATGTACTATTTTTAGAATGTATTCTCTATCATATATAATAGTCCTTAATAGGATTTGATCCTTGATAGTTTTCTCTTCTTGTTCCCTGTCATATTCCACTGTTTTTGTCATCTTAGTTTTTATTTATGTTCCTTTAGATTCTTTCTTGCTTTAAGGATTTTGTCCAAGTTGACTATTAGCACTTAGGTTGTCTGTTTATTCCTGGTGACTCTCCTTCTCTTTATCCGAGCCTTCCTAAACATTAACTCACTGTCCAGCTTTACATTAACACTCTGTAGTGGAAGCTCCTTGCTCCACTTTCTTCAATTCTGTAAAAAAATAACTGTAAAAAAGTTCTTTTTTTACTTAGTGTACTTAGCATTTTGTGACAAACATTCAAGCTAGAAGAAGAGAAAGCAAAGGTTTTACTGTCATCATTTACTCTGTTCTTTTAAAGTATATCCAGTATTATACAGTGTACAAAACCATACTGTAATTTCTGTACTGGTTCTGTGAAGTACAATGAAGATAAAATGTTCAGAAAAGAAAAAATTACTCCGTGCAGATGCTGTGGATACTTCTGATGGCATGGCAGATCTCAGAACCACAGAATGGATGCAGCTGGAACTGCGAGTCATCTTATTCAGCCCCACTACTCAATCAGGGTCATCCTAGACCACAAGGCACAGGATTGTGTCCAGACAGTTTTAAATATCTCCAGTGAGGGAGACTCCACAACCTCTCTGGGCAGTCTTTTCCACTGCTCAGTCACCTGAACAGTGAAGTCTCCTGCATACTGAGGTGAAACTTGCTGTGCATCAGTTTCTGCCTGCTGCTTCTTGTCCTATTGCTTGGCACTGCTGAGCAGAGCCTGCCTCCATCATCTTGACCCCTCTTCAGACACTGACAGACATTGATGAGGTCCTGTCACAGGTATCCCTTCTCCAGGCTGAACAAGCCCATCACTCTCACCCTTTCCCCATAAGAGAGCTGCTTCTGTCCCTTAATGATCTTCACTGACCTCTGCTGGAACTGCTTTGGGAACTCCATGCATCTCTCATTCTAAGGAGCCCAGAACTAGACACACCGTTCCAGATATGCCTAACCAGGGGTGAGTAGAGGGGCAGGATCACTTCCCTCAATCTGATGGAAATCCTAATACTCAACATTCCATGAGTAGTAACCTACTCTACTAGTGAGGGAAATGTTTAATTGAATCGTATTTTCCTGGATGTATAATGGGGTGCAGAAAATAAATATAGTCGAGCTTTGTTTTTTGAGTGTTTAAACATTTAGGTTCATTAAGTTGGCTTTTTTTCAATGCAGAAATATCAGACATGCAGCATAGGACCACTGATCCTAGGGCCACTGCTCCTCATTTGCCAGGGGCCATAATTTCGTGCTTCAGGAAAGAACTGCTGTGGCATGCTGTGATGACATATTTTCCTAAAGCAAACCTGCTAGTGGTACAGTTTTGAAGCATGGCCTAACCGTGTACTAGGCTATTTCATTTCACCCTAATATAACTCTGGAGGATGTTCACGTTTATGTGGACATCTTTGACTTGTGGAGCTTCATCGTTGTCTATGTCAGTCTTATTGTGGCAGTTACAGTTCTTACTGTATCTAGTGCCTTGAGTACCTTGAAAAAAAAATAAAAAATGGTTTACTGGTTTACTTCTTCAGACACTGATTTTTTCTATTTTCTAAGAAACATTATAGGATTGCAAATAAAGATGATTCACCTGGCTATTCCAGGCACATGGAGTTTGCCCAGGTTTCCAGTTATTGTTACAGACTGAGATCACACTCCATAGCATTGTCACTCCTGTGAACATGAGGCAAAAAAGAGCCATCAGAAATGAGCACTTGTTCTCCAAGTACAGGGTGTCTTCAGTGCATTGCAAAATGAAATTCCAGATTCTCTATATCTCAATCTTCTCAGATAACAGTGGGGTTTGTTTTGTTCTAGTTTTAAGGAAAATCATGAAACTCCTCCCTTCTTTTACAGTTTTGGAATTGCTGTAATTCTGACTATTTAGTGAAAAATAAAGAGGTTTTGTAGAATTTGAGATTCATCAAAAACTGCTGGTTAGATTTCAAATATAAAAATTGCAAAAAATAAAGTTGCCTGCAATCCCACCATAATTTTGAGTATAGTAACAGAAGGACTGCAACAGATTTTAAAGCTCTAACAGCATTAATCAGGAGCACAAAAAATAAGTCAGAATTGACAATCCAGTATACTACAAAAAATTAAAAGGGTAAAAATTACCAGAATAAGTCTTCTACCTTACAAGCTTGTTTGAAAGACTTTCCTTGAATCTTTATGTCTTAGAGATTACATGCTAAGAAATAATTTTAGAGAAAAAATGCAAACTTCCTGCTTTAAGTGTTTGGGTTTTTTTAAAAAATATTTTAAAGTTTCAAATTCTCAGAGAAGATAAATTCACAGATCTTACAGATTTTCACAGCAACTTAATATACATATATTTTTTTCCTCTTGTATTTAATTTTATAATAAGAAACTCAGCTCATGGGTGGACTTAGAGGCCTGTGGAGACAAAACATTTTGAAATTCCTTGTTACATTGGAGTAGTATCATGGAAAAGAGGGAAAATAAATAAATACTTTCCATTCCATGGCATGCTATAATTTTTTTTTTAAAAATTTATTTCAAAACCAATTAACCAAATACGTTAAAACAAACATATTTGAAGCATCTCATGAAAGCATGTTCTGAAGGCATATTTGTCTGTTACATGTAATCTCAATTCTCCAGATTCAAGCATCTAGAGGACTGAAAGAAATTATCTGCCAGGGAATCAGCATTTTATTTGGTGTCACTAAGAGATTCTGTCCCATTTCATAGCACCCAGTGGCTGAATTTTAGTACAAGTGGGAGCATTTAATGCAATATTCCTAACATTACTTAAAATTTAAAAAAATTAAAACTCAAATACTTTTGGTTTGTACTCTAACAACAACCATCTTTGTGGCTACTGGGGATTGCATGTGTGCTATAATTACCTTCTGTCCTCTCTCCACTACAGATCTTTCTGGATTATTTTCTCTGACTACAGGTGATAGAAAGTCCTATCTTCTTCTGAAGAATCTCCCCCTATTGAACACATTCTACTGCTGAGCATAACACTGGACCATTACCATAAGAAAGATCTGAATTTTTTCCACTTCTAATAATTAAGCCTGTACCAAACCTTTTAAAACTGAAGCAGCATTAGTCAATCATGCAAGCACGTTCCAATATTAATTTATCTCAAAATGTACTATTTCCTTATACTTGAATTAATCTTCCAGCTTTTTTAATATTTTGAATTTTTTGACTAACATTGTATATAACCTAATTTTTTAATAGAATTCTTGCTCATTAATTTGTTTTTATGTAGCAGAATGCCTGTTTACTGAACAGCAATGGGAACATACTGGGATGTGTCCTCATATCCCAGACAAACTAATTTATCATCATCAGGGAGTAACATCACAAATATAAATTTGTTATATTGTTGGGCTGAGTTAAAAAAAATCTGAAAAGCTATAGCAGTAGAAGAATAAAATAGAGGTCACTGTCTACAAAATTTGGTTTCAGATTTTAAGACTGCAGTTCTGAGACTACTACAGATAGAAGAATTTGAAATAATTTCTTATACATAAAATAGGAAAGAAATTATCTCCTTGTCCTTTTATTACCAGGGTGTTTGTCATGGAAATTTACCTCACCCAGCCAGACAGATACATCTAATGAGTTTTATGGGCTTTTGAAGAAGATTGTTTCCATTCCTGACACGAATGATGAATTTATAAATAAGTTGTTAAACTGGTTCTGTAGTTCAGAAAGAGTTGACAGAAATAGATCAGTCCTCATGGAAAAAAACTGTGTGACCTAATCCAAACTCAGATCAGTTAAAGGATGCATGTTCCTGTCTCTTTGGATGTAGAAGTAATAACATTTCTTTTCCTGCTCCTTACATTTCTACACAAACCTGCTAACCTTAGCTCTTACACAGACTTTTCGTATCTTTTAGCCCAGAGTTTGCCCTTAGTCCTGACATGGCTAAGTAGAGATAAAAAAAAAAAAAACCATTAATCAGGTAAATGTTGATGTTCCAAGAGGCCCCTCAGGAATGCCATGAAGAAGGCATTCAAGAAAAAGGTGAAATTGGAATGATATCTCTACTATCAGTTTCTACACTATTTGTGGAACAATAGTTAAAATTAATTTTAATGATGAAAAGCAGCTAAAGTAGAAATTATAGGATGAAAGTATAAACAGCTTCATGGTGGGAAACAACTAAATCATGCACATCTGATATGTCACTGTCTGCTCAGAATAAAGTAAAAATTTATACCCGCTATAAATGTAAACTTTGGAAAAAACCACTAATGTAAATGCAAACATTGCATCCAAAGACTTGTAATTGAAACACTTATGCACTCTAGTCTTTTTCCAAGCTTTTTGGGTTTTTTTTCTGCAGAAGTAAACTTTAAATTGATATGGAAATATAATCTGCATTATAGAGAATCATAATGTTGCTAATATTTGAATGAACTATAGATGTTAATTTATAAATTGAAAATAAAAAAGGTATTTTATATAAAACAGATTTTTATGTTTGTTAAAAGAAGCAATGGGTTAAAATATTACCCCAGCTAAAACTATTCAATAAAAACTGGCTAGAAGAGCTTTGACAATCTCATTAAAATTAATAAGAACATTTCAATGGGGCAGACTGGCTGTTATAAATTATTCAGGGAAAGTAATTATGCTGTTCAACAAAGCATGTTTTGGTTTTTTTATTATATTAAAACACAAGCAAAATTTTGACTAGTAGCTAATTTCCATTTCACCCTGAATTACTAGTTTTATCTTCTGGGGGTTCCATAACAAAATCAGCTACAATAAACACACCCCGAATTGCAGCATTGAGGATCAGCGAACTTTATTGCCTCGGGTATCCATGGTTACCAGTCACTGAAGAACAAAAGAGGCAAAGATTTGACAGCAGTTTATTGTCAGCCACAGGAAACCACAAATCAGGTTGATTTTATACCTGTTTTAGACACGAACTGAGGCTACTGCCTGCCAGATTTAGGAGTGTGTATGTGTGTTTGTCCGTGTACACAGTTTGTAATGTGATAAGGAGTGGCTGGAGCCTGCTTGCAAGAGGAGGGGGACTGAGAAACCAGTATAAGGGATATGTTGATAATTCCTGTCCAGTTTATATCACTTTGTATAATCTAGGAACACAAAGATGTACAAAGAATGCCTCTCTTTGTGACTTCAGGTCTCCAGTGTTGAAAACTGCTGTTGTAAAACCTTTCATGAACTTTAAAAACTGCATTTTAAAATGCTTGTAGCATTTAGTCCTTTTAATCCTGCTGGAAGATTGTGATAGCTAGGGAAGTAATTCTAATTATTTACCTGTTTATGCTATGCAACCAGTACAGTATTTATCTAATTGAAAATAACTTTATGAAGATTCCTTTTTTTTTTTTTTTTCCTGGCTACACAAAACTTTTTTTTTACTTTCCTTTGAAGAACTTTTCTCCCTTTCCCTGCTCTTTTACGTATTCCATCTCTGCAGAAGGTCTCAGCTGCAGAGGACATCTCCCCAACCTCTTCTCGACTGGCAATGACAGTTTGCTGTCCCTCTTAGAAATATTTTCTGAGTACTTATTGTTACTGGGATTTTATTTATATTTGAGAACAATAATGAGGAAAATGTGAAGTATTTGATTAAAACTCACAGCATTTATATTGTTTGTAATCAGTGAATTAAAAAGACTCCCAAGCAAGACTTGAGGGCAAAATAAATGGGGTAGAAATGGTTGAGTAAACTCACATTAGCATTGCTGATTTTACATGTTGAGTCATGGTAGTTTTACCTTGTCTTCCCTCTTTAGTTCTAAGCTATTCAGCTGTATGCACCCCTCTTGGTACCATTTGCTTCTGGAACACTTTGAAAATTGTTTTGTAATTTAAAAAAAAAATAGCAGGATGTTTTCACTGTTTTACCTCCAGGCTGACAAAAAATCTAGACTTTCAGGAGTTTCTCTGTGTGTAAACAGAGATGACTTTGAGTATTTTCCATTTGAATTTAGTTTTATAAGTATCATCAAATCAGTTATTTTATCATAACTGTTGTATCATATAACTTATTTGCAAATATTCCCAGTAAACTTCTAGATTTTTTTGTAGCATCTTTTTTTTTATGTGAAATAACATTTATTCAAGACTTCATAAGAGAAATTCAGAAAGCATAAATTGGCTCTCCATTAATAATTATTCACTTACCTCAAATAAGTTTGGTAGTTTCTTAAAATCTTTGGTATTATGTAGAACAGTAAGGTCTTCTGATTTTGTTTCAAGTTTCCTCACATTAAAATAATTTCATTGTTCCTTTCAAAGTAGAAAACTTCAAAATATTTTTACACATTTGATTATCACTTCAAACTTTTTTTTTTCCTTCAACACTTTTTTATTAATTTCCTTAATTCTTCAGGCATGAACATTGATTTTAACAAAATATTAATGTTAATAGAATGAAAAAATTCCTATTTCTGATAGCATAATATCTGCATCTTAAATTATTTGCATCTCTTGACCTCAAAATACTCTAAAATGGGGTAACTCATTAAGAGACAAGGGAATAATGCACAGTCTTTCAGGAGTTTCTTTTTCATTGTCCTAGTGAAATGACTTTTTACATCCTGATTTTAGGTCTGAAAATACAGAAAATAGTATCTTTGTAGAAGCTCTTCTGCAAAATCTGCTGGCTGAATTGGAAGTTGCAGTTTGAAAGTGCCACATAGTAATACTAATACTGCCTGGAATCCTTCCAGTTCTATTAAACTTTTTCAGTTTCTGAGAATTACTCTGCTCTGGCTGTAATCTGACAAGAGAATATTTTTGGAAGTCATACAATCCAAACTGGACTTCCAGATAGAGTACACTGTTGAAAAAGGTTATATGTGGATTTTTAAGTTTTGTAGCAAGTTGAAGAGGCATCGTTATTTTTCCACTTGGGAAGCTATAGCACAAAAGGTCTTTATGGGAACAATGGTGTGGTAGGTGTTCAAAGGACAGAAAAAGGCGAGTGAGACGTAGACATGTAAGACTTCATACAGTGCTTTGAAAAAATCTTCTGTCAAGGGGTTATACCCACTGTGAAATAAAGAATTTATATATGTAACGAAGAGTTCAAAAGCATATGAATTTTATTTAAAGACTATGAATAGGGTTACAATAGTAATGATGAAATCTTGTCTTTCATGTAGACTAGAGATAAGAACAAAGTCTTACACTTGCATTATTATAGAATAATTTCTCTTATGTTTATGACATTTTCATTGTTCAGGAGGAAAGGGTGCAACAGGAACTCTGCTTTTATATTCTCATGAACTTTACTGTGATTTATTATAATATTACAGTAGATTACTAATCCATAATAAGTCTTTTGCTCATCTCTAATACTATATGAGAAAGTTGAAACCTTTTTGAGGAATTGAGAATATTGTATTTCTTTGGTTGAAAGCTTTTCTAATTGTATTGGAGGTGCTCAGTTAAAGTGCAGAGATATAGAAAGGAGGGAATGCTTTCAACTGAGCTATTTTATGCCACTTTCCTGAGTCCCCCTGACTTTTCAGGGGCTAATCTCACTGTATTTAAGACCTGCTCACTGAAATGAGCTGTTGAGAAAAGCTGGAAGGAGCCTTTCCTCCAGCTCTCCCACCAAACTGCTGTGCATATGGGCTCCCTCCCAGTTCATTTGGGACAAGCTTTTAAGTTGAGACTCTCCTGCTGTAAGATGACTTGACTATAGATAGTTCTGTGTAATCAGTACTTCCTGAAGGCTATCTAAAGAAAAAAACAACTAATTTTTGAAAGGGGCTTGGATGGGATAGTGATTAAATACCATATTCAGTTTTTAAATTAAACATCTGTTGTATTAATCAGTTTATTCATCCTGCTCTATTTCACTAAGTAGAGAATTTGTGTTTTAAATGTTGAATATGCAAAGTCTGCTTTATGCCTTTGCACTTCATCATCTCAGATGCAGTTGGCAATCCATCCTGTAACAATGCCACAAAAGGAATATTTGTTTTTCTTCCTTTTGTATTTGACTAACTGTTCAGGACTTAAATAATGAACTACTGCCTTCAGTTAGCCAAATTATAGTTGTCTAGGTGATTTCTTCCTGAACAACTGGCTTCCTATCTTAGCTCCTTTTCCTGTCAGTAGCCTTGACTGTTTAGGAGAAATACAAAATTTAACCTTTTCTTTAGAATTAAAAAACATACACATTCTAAGCCATAAAGCTGAGATATTGCTTTCATCCTACATATTTTTTTATACTCAATAAAAACACATAGCACAGAAGTAGATTTATCCCATGTAGTTCTCATTCTTTTCCACATTTTGCCTACACTTCAGAGAGTTTAAATGTCACTAAAGGGAGCCCTTTCATTTAGGAGACAATTGCCTGAAAAGCAAAGATCAGTGTTGATAGTAGTTACGAACTGGACTTTCCACATCAATACTTGAGCCATATCAGCCTGTGACTGGCATAATAAATATTACATGCATGTATTTTTTGTTAGACAAAGATGCCATCTTGTGGCAGAATGTTGGAAGTTGTATCAAACAGTTTTAATTTTGGTGGAGAAACGAAGTCAAATTTTTAGCAATATTTCCAGCATTGTTTGTTGTACCATGATACACTGAACCATGATCCTAATATACATACATACCGAAGATATCTGATAATCCAGCAAGTGAATATTTAGTCCATAAGAGAAGGCACTTATGAAAAATGCCTGATGGCAAAAAGTGTTCAGGATTGGGAAAAATGTGATAATTCTTTCCTCTTATAAGAAGTCAGCCTACAGGTAAAAGACCCTCTTCATTAAAAAAAAAGGATGTTTGTTATGTTTCATTCTCAGAAAAGGGGTTAAATTACTCATAGATTTGTCTTACATCTAAAAACTGATAATAACATGAGACATTAGTGACTAGATGAATAAAACTAATTAATACTATTCCTATTTATCTTTTCTTTTACCATGCAATTTTCCCATTTACAGTAGCAATTTGTAAATGTTGCAAATATATGACCTCTATAAATAAAATACATGGACTAACTATGTATCACAATTAAGATTTGCCAGCCAGACATACAGGTTTTCTAAATGGCCTAAAAATGAATAAAGTTTAGATCAATAAATGACTGAGAACTGATTTTGATTGAGATTTATATGATTCAAGAAGAGGTGAAAAAGGAAAATAATTGGTGCATCGAGGAGAGATCAGAAGAATAACAGTAATTAATTGTGCAGAGGTGGTCTTGATGAAGGAGGCATCTGTTGCACATTTCTGAAGCAGTAGGGAAGTCACACAGATGTGACAGCCTGTGTAATCACAATATGAGTAAGTACCAAGGAGTCATCTTGCTCTCAGAAGTGTTTTTCACTGACTCCTGCCAGCTACTTTTTGCCTTTAACAGAAATCAATTTAGTGTTTAGATAAATGTTTGGTGTGTTTTATCAGGTGAATTGAAATATAGAAGTAAATAACAGAAAATGGTAAATTAAATATTATTTCAGTAGAAACACCTTTAGAGAATACAAACTTTACTCATGCTCTGACTTAAAAATCAGGTTAGTCCTACTAAGCATTTTGGAAATAAATGAGTTTTTAAAGATTGAAGACATGAATAAGGAATGGCACAAATACTCGTTGTTTACTATCTGTACTTTCAATTCAAGAACTTAGTGTAACAAAAAAAAATGTCAAAGCCATACATTTTAGAATTTTAATGAAGAAATAGGTTTTTTTTCCCATATTTGATGGTAACCTAAAAGAGTCCATTACAATGACAGTTTAAAGTGAGGCAACAAATCTCATAAATTCAGGAAAGAGGTTACATATTCACATGAGCCAACACTGAAATCTTGTATGATATTCACAAGGATGAAAAACATTCATGGAAACATAAAAGCAGAATTAATTACTAACAAATCTGAAAGTAAGAAGAAGTTACCTCTGTCTGTACATTAGGCTATAATCTGAAGAAGTTGGTAGTTATTAAAACTGGACATAGAGCAATCTATATATATAGAATGATTAATATTATTTTTATATAATGAATAATTTCTAATGTTAAAGATATGTAAAAATATTGTGTTGACTGCATATGGCTTGTGCAAACAGTTAAAGTCCTCACAAATCTATGCAGATCAGTCTGTAATTATTCATACCTATATTTGCAATATCTGATTTTACGTATAAGAAATGTTCACTTTTATCACGCAAGGACATAGCTATTACACTTTGCTTTAGTAAAGAGGTTGCAAAGTAACAAATCGTCTTCTCCTGACTGATATCCCTGTCACTTGTTCATCCAGAAGTATCATGGAAATATTCATACACTTCAAGAAGAAAGATGAGAAATTGGGCTGTGAGTTGCCTGTGTTTCTGTCAGGTGAACACCTTATTTTGCCACTTTAAACGAAGTTCTTCTGAAAGATCACTTCTGCCACTCTTCTGCAAATAGTGAGACAAGAGCTGCTGTTTATCAGCTGACTTTGGAAGGGTCTTTTTCCAGCAGCAAAGCAGCTCATAGATCTGGTGTGTTAAATTATCAGGGCACTTCAGCCTAACAAGCTGAAGCATGCTCCGTCGAACAGGTAAACATAAAGCAAACAATGATGTATTATCTTCTGCAAGCTCTTCTGCAAGCCAGAACAGCAACTTGTCCCATAGGGCCTCTGAAAGGCAAAAGTTAGCGAAGTAACAATAAATCTTCCTTTTTTTTTGAAAAAGCTTTTTAAAGCTGGAGGATCAGTGGGTAAACTCCCCAGCTAAATAGGGAGTGTTTTATACTTTGGTGGAAATATCATCCCATCTCACCATCTCATTTCCAATGCCATTTTTGGTAACTGCTCTGCAGTACGAATTGAATTTAGTCAAGAGCAGATTCAGCAAAGATCTATAATTTTTGTAACTGAAGGGGGAAAGTTATCAATAAAATCAAAGTTTCAGTATTTACTGCAACTGATTCATCAGTTATACTGGAGCTTTCCAGTACAAACTGGATTTCCTTATACACAAAATTATATGCTGTTCGAGCATCCCACCACAACAGTATCTTACAAGAGCTATTTCATTTCCTGGTAAACAGATCTATTTTCCTTTGGCTACCTATTAACATATTAACTATTTCTTTCTATGGCATTTTCAAGTGTCAATAACAGCTAAACAAACCCTGGAATAAAAAAAAAAAAAGCAAACATAGGTCTTTTTTATATTTATATTAATTTAATGGTTGTTTTCTTACCTGATGAATCAGACAAAATTATTTTTGTACTTCGTGGACGGTGGATCAATTTTTCATGCTATTAAAGAAAACGTGTTGAGGAAAGAGAAATGATCAGTAAGAGGTGAGGCATATGATTTGGGAGTGGATTGCAGTAAAATCTTGGGGGTTTAACTCTAAGCATTTTAAATTTTTTCTACTTACATAGAATATTTTTGTCATTATTAAAAAGAATTAACACCATCAGCAGGTATAAAACAGTATATAGCTATTAAAATAAAGAAATTAACAAAATTTTCAGCTATCAAGTGGGTGTTTATTATCTCTTATAAAAAGTTCATTCTTCATGCAACTTTACAGATATTGGGTTAATATCATTATGCCATAAGTGAATACTTTTGAATACTGCATTAGCTTTGCCTTCTTTTCAAGGAAAAGAACAACTTTTAGTTATGTAGTAGCTATTGTGAGGTCAGGTAAACACACTGTATTTGTAGCTATAGTTATTAATTTTACATAGTTCATCTTTTAATACATCATCATGAAAAATCATCAAAATTCAAAAGATAAGTTCCATTAGAAAGTAGAGAGTCTTTCATCTTTCTTCCTCTAAACATTGGAGAGAAAGAAAAAATACTTTGTCCTGTTTCACCTTTGGCTGAGAAAGATGAAAGTCTTCTGGCCTTTAGTGTTGTTTCCTACTGCATATAGAACAATGATTTACTTACATAAGCCCTGAGTACAAAAAGAGATTAGTTTGTATGAAGTGAAATTCAGATTTTGGTGTTTGAAAATGAAATTATCTTCTTTAAGTGCTCATGTTACTTTTGTCACACACATTCAGTTGTATTATGTGGCTGTTTATTCACAGCTCTCCCAAGGAAATTTGCCTGAGGTTTTTTCACTGATCTTCTGCTTTTCATTTGGGAATTAAGAACATGAAACTCGGACTGGAAAAGTTATCCTTTTCTTTCTGATACACTGAGAATTATGGAGCTTATCTTAATGACTTCTATAACACAGGCTTTAAATATTGTTCAATATTTGGAGTGTCTCAAACGTACTGAGCTGCACAGCCATAAGGTCAATATATTCATAACCGTTATCTGTTGTGAAGGTGCCTATTCATCAGGCTGTACACAGCCATCCTGGGAGGTGATTTCAGTGCACACAGGATGCACACATTACGCACTGCATGGCATCCTGTGCTGTACTGCTCTGGAGACCTTGGAGGTTGGACTAGGTGACCTTTAAAGGACCCTTCCAACCCAAGTTACTCCATGATTCTGTGATCTGAATCTGCCTCATTTTGCATGGTTCTACAGTGGTTCTGTCACTGGATGTGCCCCAGCGTGAAGATAAAATGACATGGCAAAAAAACTCTCAGAATAAAGGGAATATAAAGCTCTTCCAGAAGGGGGCATTGCTCTTCTTCCAAGACTCAGCTTTCTCTGGCTTTTAATGATGCATTCGTATTTAAACTGTATTCATTCATAATGAGAATTTACCACCTCAAAGGTCTGTATTAGATTTTCAAAGTTATTGTAGATTAACTCAATTACCCATGCATTGACTTTAATCTGAACCACTTCATGCTACTTAGTGTTAAAATAGTAGTAAAAATTACAAGGATTGAAAATTAGTATTGTCTAAAAATAGTGTAATAATATACAGTGCATTAGATCTAAAACAGTAAATTGCCTTTAAAGATTAAGTGTCTGTGGTGAAGTGCTAAACTCACCCACGGTTCAGCTGCACTGGCATGTGGTCCTGCTGTTCTGGTTGACAGCTAAGTAAAATACTCTTAGCAGTCAAAGCAGTTTTCTAGTCTGGAAGGTGCTTCAATTAGCCATGCAACTGCCTTTCTGAAGCAGGGAATAACATGCTATTCTGCTGTTAGACAGTCATTAGACATAAAACTTCAGCAGAATAGTAATTTCATAATGTCTATATGTATTACAGCAATCTATTTTTGCAAAGCATTCCCAGCCAGTAACATTGATGTGCTCTGTCAAATGGACCTCTCAGACATGACCAGACTCTAGTAGCATATTAAACAGGACAGACAGAAAAGGAGAAAATAATCTTTTACCTCCTTAGACCACTGTGTCACATAAATACAAAATCTTTGAAATCATTAGGTATGCACACATATACTTGACATCAAAACCTAATGCACTGTGTCTGACTTGTGTTGAACAAAATAGCTTAGAGGAACAGGTGTTTTCTGTTGCTGAGGAAAGGAAAGCACCATAAATAGGAATCATTAGTGAAAATAAGATTACTTCTGTAGAAATATATGTTTAAAGTAAAAACTGATGTGAATGTTTGCATACAAAGTAAACAAACAGCATTTTGACCATTGTCAGCAAATATTTGTAAGTGGATAATGAGGGCATATACATATAAAAAATAGGTTATGATTGTACAGTTACTGCCTTCTTTACAAAAGGAATTTAGATGGGAATTTTACAGAAATGAGTGGAAATGTAATAGTCAGAATGGTTGCCTTAAAAAGATTCCATCTGTCTTTGTCACAACCAAAATCAGACATTCCGGATTCTTTCAACTATGATAAGGAAAAAAAAAACCAAAAACTTGAGAAACGTGTGAAGACAAATTTAAAAAGAGAAAAACACTACTGTTTATCACCAGAGATTTAGACCAAGTGTTTCTGTAGATATTTTGATATTAAAATGTATGCAACTTTGATAGTAGTAGTTTAGTGGCAGCATTTTGTGCAACATAGTGTGCTGGCATAGAGGCTCTTTGAAAAGTTTACAATGAGGTTTCATTGAAGGAATATTAAAGATTAATTTATATAGCATTAGCTTTCACCAGAGATGGAGATAATTGCCCACATGACTGTACTGCAGAGGCTAATCAGGAATAATAGAATAATCAGGTGATAGGTGGAAGACAGGTCACACAAACCATTTAATGATCCTACAATTTGCAATTCTGTGCTCCCAAGACAATAAAACAAGAATGATACACCTGAAACTTGAGTAATAATTTCACAGTGCCATAATAATATCTCCCTTCCAGCTGGGGAGATTAGATGGGTGAAAATGTTCTGCTAGAATTTCTTCCATGCTTATACTTGTATAAGGGTCCTTCCCCACAGCTAAGAGAAATTCTGAGAATGTTTGTACATTGATGATGCACCAGAAGTCTATCATTGACTTCTGTGTTTATCTGTAAATCAAAAATCATACCAAGATCCCTTTTTCTAATAAATACATGGTAAGGCAGAAAGGGAAATGTCTCTAATATTATCAAGTGAGAAATGCACCTTTGGCAATGTTAATGCTAATTTGCACAGTGGAGACTGGTGTTGATATTCATCATACGGTAAGGTTTGTTCCCATTTCTTTGGTATCATCTCTCTGGGAATTTTATAAAACACTGCTGTTCCTTTGTAATGAGGTGAACTGTGGTTACCAAATTCATCCACTTCTTTAATTTGGAGCTCCAGCCTTGGTTGTCTTTGTGAATGAAAAATCAGTCTGTAGACTTTCCTGAAATCTTCTCCATTCTCTGCAGTCCATTTAATAAAATATTTTAAAAAAACTTTTTTATCCTGCATTCATCTAAAATAATTCATTAGGATGAGTCAAGCAAAGGTAATCATATAACATTTGGTTATTCCTTGGTTGTTTTTTATCATTACTATTACTTTATTGAACATCTGAGTGCAGCCTGCTTCAGTTGTAGGCATATCTTGTAGATAGCTTTCTTAGCCCTTTAATAGTTGGCTTCAAGAATAAGTAGTGGAGGCAGTGCTACAAGTTGAAAATCAAGGAACAGAAAAGGAGGTATGTACATAACATAAAAAAGAATAAGAATAAAGGTGCGTTGTGAATTGAATTAGAAGTATATCCTTCCTGGTTATTCAGGATGGATGGCTATGTGTAACAACAAAATGAATGGCAGCAGAGGGGTAGATGCATTTTTAGGTTTTCTAAATCTATTCATTTAATACATCTACAGACACTGTCCTTTATGTATATAAGCGGATATTTCTCATGGGCTGGAGACTTCTCTTTTTGAAGAATACTCCTTTTTTTAGAGTACATGCAGTTTTCAATGGGAGAGTTTATGTACAAAATGTTCAGAGGGCCAAATACATATTTATATGTTCAATCTAAGACAGACAGAAGAGACTATATGCAATTTAGGGTGAAAACCTTTCAGAGGATTCTTCTTTTTTCCCTATAAGCAAATCTCTGAATGGTGGCAGCCACTACATGGAATTTTCTAGGCTGCTAACAGAAATGGCATAACTCTCTCTCTCATCACCTCAATTCACAGTGCAACTCACAACAGGCAATATTTTGCCTTGGTTTCTAGCTCACTCTAAGTGAATTTACTTGGACAAAACTCTCTTAACAGACAGTTCTTAACTGTCTGTTAAGAATTATTTTAAAATAATTCTTAAAATACCATGTGTTTCTGAGGAATCAGGTTTCACAGAATTCACAGGGGTTTAAGAGATCTCTAAAGATCATCCAACTCCTGCTCAAAGCAGGATCAGCTAGAACACATTGCTCAAGGACTCGTTCAGGTCGTACATTTTCTTTACCGTTGGAGCAATTTCCCATTAAGCTCCATGTTTCTTTCTTTGACAAGAAACAACACTGAAATAACTAAATGTACTGTGAGCAACTTCAATCTACATGTGTTCCCATACAGTGTTTTTTAATAGCTGAGGTAATTGATAATGTTCATACAGATGCATGAATTAACTGCCTTACCTGAAGCAGAAATATTTCCTGTAAATCTAAAATGAATCTGCTCTCCTTGTCTTAATGGGAACTGCTGTGTAGGTTCTGGGGGACCAAAATAACCCTCCTCATGGAGATTTTGAAGTTCATTGGTCAATTCCCTGGATGCAGACAGCAAAACTACTATTTTATATGGGTTTTCTCTTTTCTGATACAGTATCACATTAGCCATCGTGCTATGGAGAGCTTCTTCCAGAGCCTGAGCAAAGAGGAGAAGATGCCTGTTTTCCAAAAGGAATGCAAGTCGAATGACCACAAACCTGTATTAAGGTAAAAAGGAAAAAAAAAAAAAAAAAGGAAAGAAAATGAAATAGCTTTATTTTAAATAATTTATCAACTGTTAACAATTTATTCTTAAAAATATTAGGGGGCTCAGTTGCCAAGGAAATTTTTGCTACCTTCTTTTCATCCTTGTTTCCAACACACGGAAAGGTGGAAATTTGCTTGTGTTTGTAAAGTATGTTGACAACGTAGGTATGATTTCAAATACATATGAATTGTACATGAAAGTAAGATAATATTTAATAATAATAATTTAAAAATTAGGCCTTTTTAGTTAGAGAGCTAAATTACATTTGCCAATTAAGACTGATATTTTTCAAGTGTCTATGTACTACATTGTGTACATTCTATAAATGAAAAAGTTATGTTGTTTTTTTTTTTTTTTTTGTAATTATGAGCAACAAATCTAGGAGCAAGTTAATGATTAAAAATGGATGATTTCTTAACACTACTAATTTCCACTTATTTTAAACACACATATTTCAGTAAATAAAATTTTGTTAAATTATTCATACATTACCTTTCTAAATGCTCGTTTAGTTCAAAAGATACAAGTCCATTTTGTGCATTCTGGATAATAACATCATCAAACACCTTCCACCCTTCTTCTTTGTTTCCATGACCTAATAATTTCAAAGTATCACAGAGATTGTCCCCACTTTTTCTCACAGAAGTGCTCACAGCCCTGGAAAGCCAAATAATTATAGAAAAAAAACCCCATAAAAATAGTTCTGCAGAAAAAGTAAGCTTTGGTTTGTAGCAGTTTTACACTCTGCTGGCCTTGACAACTTTTTCTGGTTTACCCACCTTGCTTAAAATCTGTATCTGGAAAGACACTCCAGAGTATGTGAATGATATAATTATTTAGAGAATTTTTCTTCAATTCTCCAGAAACTGCTGAAACATAGAAATTATCTTTCTTTTTTTTTTTTTTTTTTTTTTCCAGGAGTCTTCATGTTTTAATGTTTTTTTTTAAGACATGCTGAAAAAGCCTAAGTTTTAGAAATATACTTTCGAAAAATCTGGACTTTTATCTAGTGCATAAAATTGACCTACTATAAACCATTGTGCCATGCATTTTGATTCAGGCAACCATTGAAATATGTAGAAGTAGAGATGAAAAAATTCAAAGGTCAGACTCAAATCAACTTGGTGTGTTATGAACACAGCAGCTTTAAGTCATGTCTATTCTTTGTGTTCAGTTTTTGACTATGTTGAACATGCCTGAATACTTGGTGAAAAAACTTCATACAGTCTTCATTCTGACTCCTGCTAGAAATGTAGTGGTCAGCATATTTAAAGAATAAACATCAAATACTGTATTAATTTTTCTGGTGAAACTATAGCATGAAAATTTTGAGGATTTGCTCTAGTGTTTCCAACAAAGCTCATAGGTATTGCAGTCTATATTAAAGAACAAACACAGTTTTAATACAAAAAGTTATAAACCAAAACCTGTTAAAATTCATTGATTTTGATGTTTTAAAAAACGGTGAATTTGAAGTGAAGGTCTTACCAAGGATGGTATGCTGCAGCAACACTCTTTACTGTAGCACTAATGGCTCTTGCATGTTCTGTTTCATCTCCTTGCCTTTTTTTGTCTGGGTTTGGGGGACATGGTAGAGTAATAGTGACTGAGCTGTTAAAAGGTTGGGCTGAAGGATGCTGGACATGAACCAGTGCACTGGTAGAGATCACTGAGTGATACATATCATGTCTTGCTTTCAATGCTGAAACCAATGATGGCTCAATTGGCTGAATCTAAATATAGAAAGAAATTATATAATCAACTTGCAAAAAAACCAAAAAAAATCTTCTACTACATGCCTGGGTTTTTTTACAAAAATTGGTTATACAAAATTGGTTTATCTTTTGGAGTTGACAAGACTATCACAGGAGAATCAGACTCCTCTCTTTAACCCAAGAACAACCTCACCCAAGTAACAGCACTTTATACAAAGCTCAGAAAAATGCTTGAAAGTCATCAAAACCTGGAACTTTTACTGCCTAAAATATTTATATTGTTTTGTTCCTGATTTGAGGTCAAGTTTTGAAACTCATGAGCTTCCTCAGATTTTGAAAACAAATCTGAGATTTTTCTAATCTCATAATTTTAGTTTCTCCATACTTCCAAATTAACATCTTAATGGGGCAAGGGAGAAACATAACTGAAGCACAGTTTGAGACTATATTCAGCCTAAGACTAATACACGATAAAAACCTTTTGTTGCACTTGCTGGCACCAAGGAGAGAAACGGTGAGAGAAATGAGTCAGGTGAGAGAAATAGTTCCATTAACTTGATCACTGGGCCAAACAATTAAAGTTTTGAGTTGACTCATCTTTATTGAAAATGACTGTATTTTCTGAACTATATCAAACAAGGGTAGATAGATCTTTTTTAGCTAAAGATATCCCTGACATGTGGTTTAACAAAGATGACAGGAAATCGGCGTGTACAGGATGTGAAGCTGCAACCACTTTTTGTAGATTTCTGATATTGGAAGAGATTGCACTTTAACATCATTAGCATACTCACTTCAGAACTGATCAGATAACAGGCTTATAGAACAAGTATCACATATTTCAACTTACCTTTAACTGCATAGGTGCTGGAGAACTGAATGCTTCTGGTTGGTAACAGAAAGAGATTCTGGAATCCACATTCAACTTTTTTAAGAGTCCTACCTTTGGAACAGTAAATGTTTCCTTCTTTAAGCATGACAACACAGAAAAAACACCCAGATGATAAAGTTTCACTTCTGCAAAGCTTTCCTGAATAAAGAGAATGTGAGGTTAGAGTATTGGAGGGAAAGGAAGCTGTGTTTCACAGTTTGATAAGGTAACACTCTCTATAGAGCAAAGTATGGAATGAAAATAAATTGACTATTATTGCCACCTGCATGCCCAAGTACTTGGTAATCTCTAGTCATCATGTGACGTTATTTATATTCCCATGAAATGAAGGTGAAATGAAATAAACTTATAAACTGGGTGATGAATCTGGTCCAATAGAACACTTCTGCATTTAAAAAAACTGTGTTCATTTGATATAGTTTGTACTTATTTATTCTCATGGAACGGTGTTACCTTGTTGTGATCTAAAAGCACAGTAATTCCCCCTAAATTCTACTTTTATCAAATAATGTAACACATTGCACTTATTTACAATAATCATGAAACATTACTCAAGCATTAGTATTGTGGGATCAAGCATTTGCTTAACATTGTAAGTGACAAAAAGAATGTTAGTAAATACTAGTTTTCAAATAGAACTAGTGCTTGACCACACATAGTGGGCAATATGATTTAATAATGGCAACTTTACTTGAAAAACTCCAGAGACTTAACTGGGAAGCTCAAATGATGCTTTTACAATCCTTTGATAAGAGTTACTCACCTTATGGTTTCCCTGGTATCCTTGCAAAGAAATAGGAGTTAAGTAGTTCGACTGGAAGTTGGTATCAGTCACCTTCACCATAATCTCCCGATAATTTCCTCTGAAGCATGACGTAAATGGGATTGCAATGTTGATAGGGAAAATTAGTTTTTCATTATCATAACATTCAATACTGATGACATTGCTGACCAGCTCCTCAGAATCATCCACCACCAAGGAACTTGTGTCGTTGAGTATGTTACACTTCAGATTCTCCAGAACAGTTGCAGGGGCTTTAATAAAACAAGCTATTTCCTGGGGGTTTTTTCCACTCCCTTTGACTAGGAATCTATTAAAAAAAAAAAAATTGTATTTTGAGTGGGGTAGGATTTTTGTATTTTTAATTAAATACTTCAATGTAATGATGTGCTATAATGAAGAAGAAGATAATTCAGAAAAAATATTTTTAAGAATAAATGAGAAAATCATGAAAAGTTTTATGTTTAGCCTGTTTCAGAACAGCTTACAAGTTACTGTAAAACTGATGAATTGTGGTCCTTTCCAACTAATTTCCAACAATTTGAGGATTATTGACTTTACTGGCTGTGACTCAGTCCCTCTCTGGCATAAAAAAAAAATTATGCAAATAGAAACTTAGGGTTTACTTTAGACCAAAGGGAAATATCTTCATTGCACATGTTCAAATTGCAAACTGCTGTTATGTGCACAAGCAGCATCTGTTCAGTACATGTCTATTGAGTTTCTGCACCCACACATGTTTATAAGTTAATAAGTAATAATTATGTACATCTGTTCCTAAAAGAAGGAAGACTATGTGCTTACTCTTTCTTGAGCCAGTATCTAGACTTTTGTACTTCTTCTGCATCACTTCCAGAAGGATTCACATCAGGAAGATCATAAGTTTGTGCTGAAGATGTGAAGGGACTTAGGTAATTTCTAAAAATCTCATCATTTTTTTTAATTTTATTGTCTTCCATTTTCTCTGTCAGTTTGTGGTCTTCACTTTCTAGCCCTTTTAAATTGTCCCTGACTACTTCCTTTTTCTCCTGTTCACAACGATTTGTGATGCTTCTGTCATAAATGTTCTTCAACGTCCCAGATAGAATGTCTTCCTCACTGCTTGTAAGAGCATCCGGAAAAGCGTCCAGTTCTGGAGGCCTTTCAGTAACTGAGCTACCTCCCTGAAGTTTATCCTTTCCATTGCACTCTTTTTTCTCTGTAAAAGAGACAATCAGTAGTTGGTGTTCACCATCTTCCTTTCTCATTGGAGATTCTCTGCTGGTGTCTTGTTCTTGAGCAAATTTGTTTTCACCTAAGGATGGAATTTTCCCCACAGTTTTAATTTCACTTGTGTGGGTTTGATTGACATTTTGACTTTCTGTCTTGTTCAGAAAAGGAGTTCTTTGGAATTGCTGACTGGAACTGGAAGATGCTTGCACAGAGTCTTTTGCTTCTCCTTCCGAACAATGCACATCTGTTCCTCCAGAAGCATTTTCACCAGTCTGGTTCTGAGAATCACCATCTTGTCTGCAGCTTGCAGCATAAAATTTATTTTCAGCCTCTTGAAGGTATGAGATTGTATTTATCAAATACTCCTTCACTTTCTGCAAATAATCTATAATTCCATTGAATTCTGAGGAAAAAAAAACAAAAACAAAAAACCCAAACCAATTACATTTTTCTATGAAAGCTGGACAAAAATGTGAAAACTATTATACACATATTTATTGAATTCCATATAATCCCATAGTACCATTCAATACATGAAGCACACTATTTCCTGGCTTCCATTTAATGTTTTTGCATATATTGCTATTCAGGTGAAGTCAATTTCTAAAGAACTGAATATGGACAAGTACATTTTTATACTTGTCTAAGAACAATTGTGTGTGTATTTGTCAAAATCTTACTCTGGCAACTCTAAGGAACACTTTTCTAATGATCAGACACTAGCTAAATTCTTAATCAATCCAAAGCATTGATAAAATATAGTCAAATCAGTTTGGGAAGATCTTTAAAATGAAACATTATATTTCCTAAAATTGAATGCTTTAAGATTCTAATGCATAGATCTCTAGCAAGGCTGTTATACATGGACCTAATTTTAAATTCCAACCTTAGAAACTCTGAATTTTTGCTATGAAGAATAGATGATAACACAAAACCACAAGCTCACATATAATACAAGCTCAGCAGTTTGTAATATTCAGTTACAGGAATGGTGAAGGTTGCCCTTGCATGTAATTAAAACCACCTTGTTGAGAAGAATGCACAAAAAGCACACAACCACTATGCAACATTCATTCATGTAACATTTTAACTTCTATATTTTATAATCCTTTCTTTTTCTTATCTTGAACTTTTTCTTAGAAATTCTTCCAGATATTGTCTCCAAGAATTTAAAATGTATACTTAGAGCTCTTCCTGCATCCTATTGCTGTCAGCCCCTATAACTGGAGAGGTATCTTCACTAGTTAGATGTATTGGAAACCTTGGAAAATTTTTTGCTTATTTCTGTGTGCTGCATGAGATCCTGGATAATTTTGTTTTGCAGGTTAAATCTTGTGAAAGTCAATACAAATAAGACAATAGACATAAGACACAGTACGGTGTGCTCTCCACTCCCAATGTACAGATACAAGGAAAGGAAAACAGAAAGGGCAGATACAAGTCTTACAGGAAGCCTTTGACTTAACATTCACTTTTTTAACAATGTCATATGAGGTAAATAACACCTCAAGGTTTTCAGCTTGGAAAATAATTTTATCAAGAATGCCATCAGATATCAATGTGATCTAGATAGGTCTCATCTCTATTTACAATGATTAATTTAAACCTACAAAAAGTACAGGTCAGAATAGATTTTTCTTATTTAACTTGGTCTAAAAAATATTCCTTTCTAATACTTCCTCAGTTTCCAAGTGACTTATTAGACTTTGACTAAAAAGTTTGGAAATATTTGGAAAAAAAAATAGAAAAAAGGAAGAAAATACATTTTTAAAGTATTGTTTACTTTGAAACTGGTAGTTTCAAAAAAGAAATACTATTTTACTGTTTTTCCTCAGGCTCTTTTACAGTAATGAAGAAATTCTAGACAGTTTAACAGGACTGAGAAATTTTAAAAAAAAGGACTGGAAGAAAGAGAGCTTTGTTTGCAGAAGAGGTTGTAAAAGACCACTTCCCACTTTCACTGTAAGGTAAAGGTCAAGCTTAGGCAAAACTGTCAAAATTTACATTTCTCCCCTGAATTTTGCATTTTCTAAACAAAACAAAAAATCCTCAAACAAATTGTACAGCCCTTTAAACTTCCCTAAAATCAAATTTGAAGATTAGAGAGTAATTCAAAACAATGGCATTTTCCTGTGCTGTAATGTGACTTTTCTAATATGGGCAAGAAAAGATATGGCTTGCAATCATATACTATCCAGCTGTGCCACATGGAAAGACACTTTTTCCATTCAATTACAAGGTTAACCATGGAATAACTCTTCTTTTGTGGTTTTCCCTTCCCCGTTTATTTTCTAACACTTTGTTTTCTGTGCTTTTTCTGATGTTTGATTAACACAGTTTCAGAATAAAGAGGTAGTTTATATGCAACTGTCTCCAAACCTCTTTGCTGAGAGTTTTGAGGGAATTTTTCAGGTGAGGAATAGCAGCTTTTTGGAAGAGAATGGTTCTTGGAAACCTGACAAAAGAAGAATTTAAAAAAAAATCAAATAAACCATGAGGCCATCAGGACAGTTGGCTTGCTTGGAGCCTAGAAGGAGGCTTTTTAAACTCAAATACCTTGTTATTATTATAGACTTTATAAATCCATAGGTTAAGATTTAGAAACACAAGCATAGCTAAACATTTCTGTTTGTAATATCTTTCTTTCTCTCTCTTTGCATCATAGAATCATTGTAGAATGATAGGATGGTTTGGTTTGGAATGAGATGTTCTTTAAGTTTCTTTCCAACCTTCCTTCCTGTCATGGGCAGAAACACTTTCTAGTAGACCAGGTTGCTCAAAGCCTCATCCAGCCTGGCCTTGAACACTTTCAGGAATAGGGCATCCACAAGTTTTCTGCCTACTTCTCCCTCTTCCTGTGTCTCATTACTCTCTAAGTAAAGAATTTCTTCCTAACATCTAATCTAAATCTCTCTTCTTTTAGTTTAAAACTGTTCCCTCCTATTCTAGCACTATATGTGATAGTGTCCATATAAAAAATCACTCTTCCTCTTTTTTTAAAAGCCCCTTTTAAGAATTAGAAGGATGCAACAAGGCATCCCCAGAGCCTTCTTTTCTTCAGCCTGAACAACCCCGATTCTCTCAACCTCTCTTAAAAGGACAGATGCCGTGATGCCTCTGATCATCTTCATGGCCTTCCTCTGGACCTGCTCCAACAGGTCCATATCCTTGTGCTGGAGACTCCAGACCTTTATGAGTACTTCAGGTGAGGGCTCACAAGGGTGGAGTAGAGAGGGTGAATCACCTCCCTTGGCTGTTGGATACTCTTCTTTTGAGGTTTAATGCTGATAGACCTTAGATACAAATTTTCATAATTTTCATTTTCTCTTCTTCTTTGATAAATGTTAATACGTTGAAAATTGAGGACTGAGGAAAAAAGTGTGAGAACCAGCCCCACAAACAAGATCAGACAAGAAGGAAGAGAAGATACTGCAGACATGGGGCAGAGATTTCCTTGCAGCCCATGGGAGACCAGACTGGAACAGATATCCTGCAGCCTGAGGAGGACCCAGAGCCAAGGAAAGTAGATATTCCCTGAAAGAACTGCACTCTGTTTGAAAGCCTATTTTTCCTTACAGGAACTGCAGACCATGGGAAGGACCCACAGAGGAGCATGGAAGAGAATAACCAGGAAGGACTGTAGAGGGAACTGTTATGGACAGACTGCTGCCCTTGTTTGCCATTGCCCGGCACTCCTCAGGAAGGTGAGGAGGTAAAGGACATGGGAATGCAGGAGTGAAGTTGAGCGTGGAAAAAAGTCTTGTTTCAATGTTTTGTTTTGCCTTTGCTTCTCACTATCCAAATCTATTTAAATTGACAATAAGTTAAATTAATCTGTTCCCTAAATTAAGTCTATTTTGCCCATGAGGGTAATTTCAAGTGATTTCTCTATATCAACTCAGGATTTTTTCCATCTTATTTTCTTTCCTTTTCCTGTTGAAGAGGGGGTAGTAAGTTACTGGGTCAGCATCTGGTGTCTGGCCAAGATAATCCCACTAAAGTATAGTGTACATATAACTTTGAACAATTCTGTTCAGTTAATTTTACTTTAATAATTTTTTTGGTCATATAATGAGAATTATGAGTCTCATATTGAATCTCATGGAATGGTCTCAAAACCCGTGTGATACAACTGTGGGAATATGAATTAATTTGGTCTAATGAATTACCAAGTACTGAAATACTAACAAGTGAAAATTAAGGTCCCCCAGCATCATCAGACAGCAGAACTCAGCATCTAATATATCCAATGTGTCTGGGTACAAATAAGTCTTTCCATACTTGCCTGGACTTCCAGTCAATTCCTTGTGTTTATCATGGAGAGCACTCAGCAAGTGGCAGGTGTCTTGAATAATTTCTGTAACATTCTCCAGCTGCTGGCTGAGAGATCTGCTCAGGTCTTTTGGTAAAGAGGTCAGTCCAAGCACATACTCCTCCAAACCTCCTTTATCCAGATCACTTTTCAGAAGCACGTCTCTTGCTAGAAAGTTCAGGTAAGAGATTTTTCCTAGGACTTGTCCTGATTTCCCTGCAGGTGTAATCTTACTTCCAGCTATATCCATTTTATGTTCAGAATATGCTACTATGGTTTGGTTTTTTTTCCACTCAAACTCTCCACAAGTTGTTGTCCTTGGTTCAGGCTACTACACTGTTTAGCATTACTAGCCTAAACAGAAATTTTAAAAGTACTGTATTCCACAAACCAAATTCTGTCTGAGAAACTCTGAGTTGATGTTGATTATTAAAAAGTTCCTAGGTGACAGGAAGGAGTGGCTGTTCTGTAACCACAGGCAAGGATTGCCAGGAGACGCCAATGTACACCATGTGCCTTTAAGGGAGATTATGTAACTCTGTTATGTAGCAGTGACTTAAAACTTCAGCATATCTGAGCAATTTCTTACTTCGGAGGCTACAAATGATCAGTACTTACAAAATCAAGTTTAATTGGTTATTTACAATTATATACTTGCCAACAATGAAACACAGACACACAGAATCACTAGGGTGGAAGAGACCTTTAAGGTCATTGAGTCCAACCCATACCCTGACACCTCAACTAAACCATGGCACCAAGTGCCACATCCACTCTTTTTTTTTAAACACATCCAGGGATGGTGACTCCACCACCTCCTCAGGCAGACAATTCCAGTACTTTATCACCTTTTCTGTAAAAACCTTTTTCCTAATATCCAACCTATATTTCCCTTGGTGGAGCTTAAGACTGTGTCCTCTGGTTCTGTCAGTTGCTGTGTGGAGAAAGAGACCAACCCTACATGGCTACAGCCACCTTTCAGGAAGTTGTAGAGAGTGATAAGGTCACCCCTGAGTCTCATTTTCTCCAGGTTAAACACCCCCAGCTCCCTCAGTCGTTCCTCACAGGGTTTGTGTTCCCAGCCCTCACCAGCCTCGTTGCATCCTCTGGATGCGTTCAAGCATCTCAATGTCCTTCCCAAACTGAGGGGTCAGAACTGGACACAGCACTCAAGGTGTGGCCTCACCAGTGCCGAGTACATCTCCTGCTGGCCACACTATTCCTGATACAGGCCAGGATGCCCTTGGCCTTCTTGGCCACCAGGGCACACTGCTGGCTCATGTTCAGTGAGCTGTGGGCCAATACCCCCAGACATTTCCTTTTTAAACAGAGGATTCTATACCAGATCTCATGACAGCAAATGAGGCAGTAATGGCCACTTAAATTACAGTTGACTCTTCCAGTTTTTTTACTTTTTAGCAGTCTTAAGGAGAATGTACATTTAGTCTGTCTGATGATCTGATGATCAGGATTTCAAGGTCTCTAAAGCCAATGATTCATATAGGAAAACCATTGTTTTAGTTATAAAAAAAAAATAGGCCCCACATCCTATCTTAATTTCAGTGCCAGTGCTGGACTATGAAAACCTATTTATTATATTTTGTTAGAAATTCTCTGTTTCTCCGTAATTGAAGAATCATGATAAATTATGTAAATGGAATTTCTTAATCTTTGATGCTGTTCACTGAATAGTCATAATTTAAGGCTCATGTTTATGTACCATATTGACTGGTATTAGATAATGTAACTATAGTCTTTGGGAACAGTCATGTTTTTATTTGATATAAGCTCTTGCCCAAAGAGATACAGTTGTTGCATTAGTAGATTTCAGGGCTCCACATGTCCCCGTGGGGTTTTGTGGTCCAGATCAGCCTCACCTGGGGAGTGCAGGTGATTAGTTATGACACGCTTTGAAGCTTTCTTAACACTACAGTTTGCAAAAGACTATGTTGCTGCAATTAGTATATTATAATTGGAAGATAGGAAGGGTAAATAAAGTAGGTGTTATTCAGATGTTATTCAAGTTATTCACAAGTTATTCAGATGTACTACAGTGTATATCCTCTGAAAATATATGACTGCCTATATTAATATATAGTATAGAGTACATTCAAGAAAATAATATTGTAATATCACACATGAATTCAATGAAATATGATAAAGAATTTAGTATAAAGGTTATTGAGATAGAATAAAATTATATAATACAATAAATGCTGGAGTCACTTCAATCTTGTACTTTTTTGAAGTTAATTCAGCCTGGATTAGTTACTGAGATGGTGTAGTGTGCAGCTCACCAGTTACAATGAGGACATTGAGACTTTAGGAATAAGCAGACTTGATAAGTAGGGTATTACTCAATTCTCCAGCAGTCAAGTTTAACAGTGGAACTATAGTTTACTCTTTCAGCCTTTACTGCAAAAAATCTGAGCAGAGAAAAAAAGGACACAGGTACAAAGAGATACACAAAACCAGTCCAGGGATATCTGATCAGAAGAATCTCTCTAAGATTTGGCCATTGTGGATCCTCAGCCTCACTGGAAATCCCTGCCTGAAATACATCCTTTAACTGAGAAAGAATGAGGGCCACAGTGGTAGGATGGAGACGCAAGCTGTCATGTTTTCACTGCCCATGGACGGGAGTTAATTACTATTAAAACAACAGACTCACAAGAAAAGAGACATGGGTGTCCAGCAGCCCTATTGTTACAGTAGAGCACTGTGTCCAGGGTAATGTAATACAAAATGAAGAAAAGGAATACCATTTGAACATCATATATGTAAGAAATAAAAGTGCAAAACCAATTGTGATAAATATAGAATTGTTACTAGATTTTGTTTTTTTCAGGTCTTGTGATGTTATTTATTTATTTATCTATTTATTTCATGTGAAAGGACTAATAACAAAAGACCTGTGCACTCATTCTCAAAGTTTGATTATCCACTGAAATTTCATTTTTTAAAGAGTGATCTTCAGCAAAGTTACATCACCACAAAAAAAAAAAAAAAAAAAAAAAAAACAAAAAAACAAAAAAACAAACAACCAAACCAAATTGGAAAAATTAGCTCTGTGCTTGATTTTGTTTCAAAACAATTCCTATTCCTGGGTTACATTCACATTTAACTATATGAAAAGTTCTTTTAAAAAAGAGCTTTTTCATCCATATTAAATAACAGCCTTTGATATAAGAAGAACAAAATATCCAATTTAGAAAAATAGGGATCAAATCATACATTCAAATTACCCTTTAGCAGATATTCATGTTGTTTTCAGAATACCTTAGAAGTGTTGCATAGCTGATAACAAAGGAAGTGGACTTTGCTCTGCTAGGAAAAGAGATTAGAGTGTATGGTGCAAATACAATAAGTTCTGCATAAATACTCTGCATATAATTCAAAGTTCAGTACGTGACAATGAATGTATTTTGGTGTGTTTATTGATCTATTCAAATTTGAAAATATGTGCAATGGTTATTCTTCCCATCTCTGGTATTCCAAGGCCCAAGTTAAAAAGCACTGCTAGTATAAGAAAAACTATGAAAGTGCTGCAGATACACTGTGCCATAGAATTTTTATCATATGTTCACATAAATATTTAATTTGGCATTCTATTACAGTGACCAGTGCTGGTCACTGACATAATCCTTTGAAATACATAGCTATGAAGTAATTTAAAAAGGTATCTGTCTTTGAGTGCAGTCACAGGACTTGACTTTAAGCAATCTTCACTACAAATCAGGTGTTGAACAGCCAGCCTCACATTAGGAAAACTCCAGAGTTAAGGAGGGAAGGAAATCTGAGATATCTACAAAATATAGTGAGAATGAAGGAGAAGATAAAAACATCAGTACATACTCTCAAATCCATAAACTGCAGTATCCTATTTACAGTCTTCTACAGGAAAGAATCTTGGAAATCCATCTGAAAATCTACTCTGCCTGAAATCCCTCTTGAACTGTAAAATGCATAAGACTATCCTAATTATAAGCTTTAGGAAAAACTAATTCTTGAAAGAAAATGCCTTTTTCATGTGATCAGCAATAGTATTTTGTAGTTATTAAACATAGAAAAACTGTCAGCTTTTCTATCCAATATTGAAATAATACTTCTTTAATTGCAATCTTAATTAAATTTTAGAAAGAGAGAGGCTGTTGAAACATTACATGAAACTATTGATTTCACTTGACAGTGTTTCTTTCTTTAATGCGAAAGTGCCAGTTCATTATAGTGCTGTCCTAAATACTGGAGTTAGACCTTCATTGCTCTTAAGAGACACCTTTGGTATAAAGAAATATTTGAAGGAAGCATGACATTTTCTGTACAGAAGAAGGTGAAAAAGATAGAAAGAACTATCTAGATATAGAATGTTGTGCTATCGTCAATTTCAGTAGAGTTTGTAACAGAAGTAACAGAAGCTGAGTATTTGAATGAGATTTCTTAAATGGCAATCTAATTCAAAATTTTAGGTAGAATACTTATGCCATCATTTGTTTATCTAAAATAACAAAAGTTACTGGTAGTTTCAGTACCACCTGGTACTACCCAGGTAGCTTGTCTACTTTAAACAACTGGCATTTTACCTTTGAGACTGTTGCTCAATTTGCTATTGAGAAAAGAGACAGAAAACCAAGAAAACTGTTTGTGAAATGGGATGCATACAATAAAACATCAAAGACGTGACACCACTCAGCTTCTAACTTAACCTAGTAACTTTACAAGAAATTATTCATGGACAGATGAAGTATGTTCACTTTGAGTTTTTTATTCAAGTGTTATGTGTATATACAGTAAGCTTCCAGTTTAGCACCTTTGATAGCATCAGAATAAGTAGGAAGAGAGCCAGCTATCATGAGTTGCTCTCTTTGGTTGGGCAGAGAGCAGTGAGGAAAATAGAAAACAGAAGAGAGAGAACAGGTTGTCCAGAGAAATTATTTCAGAGAACACTATCCCTGGAAATGTTCAAGTCCAGTTTAGATGGAGCCCTGAGCAACCTGGTCTAGTGAAAGGTGTTCCTGCCCATGGCAAGGGGTTAGGACTAGATGATCTTTGAAGTCTCTTCCACCTCTACAATGTCCCTTCCAACTCTACAATTACTCTATGATAATGTGTTTAATCAGACCTAAATAACAGTGTGAAATTGTATTTAACTATAGATAATTTCAATTGTGATTGTACTATGGGATTTTTTTCCTCTAGAAATAGTTCTGTCTATTATATTTCATTACTTTCCATGACAAATTTGCTTAAGCAACAAGTAAAATGAAAGAGAGAAGCAAGTGCCTGAAATGGTGACCTTTAAATCTAATAACATCGTTAAAAGTGTCACATGTGGTTTCTGCTGAGCTCAAATAAGCTAGTGCTGTGGAGATAAAATCTTAATGACGTGTGATTCATTACAATTCAATGAACTGTGCAAAAGAAATATGGGGAAAAAATTAGCACTTCGATATGCAGGAAATTTTCTCAAAGGGATTTATTTTCAAGTAAGTTAAAGAATGCTCCATTAAACTTCTCAAACATGACAGAAAGCCACTAGATTTAGATTTTCTTGTGACAGATTTCTTGTAGAAACCCTAGTCAGCAACTAGAAACCTTTCATTTACAGCACGAACTTAACTCTCTTTCATTGCTAGAATAAATTTTCTGCTTTCATTTCTAGGCTTGTGAATTCAAAAAGCAGTACTGCAGAAAAGATTCTCAGTTTGTCTGTATGTTAAAACATGTACCAATTCTTAGGGAAGTGAGGGATACATAAGGCTGTATCCAGAGGTTTGGGTGCAGGCCTGGGATAGGACTTGGAGTGGGTTAGTCCAGACAAGTGTCTGTCCAGTACTGTGCGCTTTGGCAAAAGACAGCAGAGAGAGCCTTCTTAACTTCCTGGAACCTCATGTTGTCCCAGGGAATGAATTTTGAATTTCTATCTTTGCAGACTTGTACTGAAAGTGAAGTCAAGTTCAATGTTTCTAATTCACCCATTATCACTATATGAGACGTTGCTAATCAAAGTAAATTTTACTGTTGGTTTACAAGTAGTTTCGTGATAATTAAGAGTGTGTCAATTAATCTAATAACTTCTTGGGAGAATTTTGCATGTGCAGTTGAGTGTTGTATACAATATGTAAGCCAAAAAATTCATTCGGACTTCATTGTCACCAGAACTGGTACAGGAAAGAAAAACATCAATACATTGTAAAAGTAATTAGTAAAGAGTACTCTGTGGGATCATTTTCACACATTTGTTTCAAAAGTCATAAATCAATATCAAAATAACTAAAGGGTCTACTTCATGAGTCAATCAGTAGTTTTAACAAAAACTTACAGCCATTAAAAGAAGATGGCAAAACTGAATATCATTGTGCACCTGTATAAAATTACACTAATAACTTATAAAATGATAGTCTAAAAATCTATTATACGGTACGGGTAACGGTACAAAGCTTCCTGGAAATCAAACTGACTATTAATTACATTAAAATATGGGTCGAACTGGCTTACAGGTCTGAGTAAAAATGGAGGCTGGTATTCAGTATGACATACAAAAGTAACTGACATATTGAGTAAGTGTCTGAGAGGAATCCCAAGGACACATAAACAGTTGATAAAAATGCAAAAATTGAATTTACTGTTCATTCTTATCTACAGTCCTATAATTCTTCTGAAGCTTTGTGTCATTTGTCTTACCCTGAGTGAAATATGTTACCTCATGATAGAACTCTGCCTATGAAAATTGTAATTCATTATTTAATTTCCAAGGTTAATTTTCCTGGTATTTTATTAACAATAATATCAATGTTATACTATAACAATAATAGTGAGGTTCAAATCGTAAAAGGCCTAGATATTCACCTGCCGGTTGATTGAGGTGTAGCTAACATTTCATTTCTTATGATGCTTCATAAGCTCCAAAATCTAAATATTTAACCTTCTCAACACCTTGAGAAGATTGGTGGATGAATTTTATTACCTCTCCTTTGAAGAGGAGCAAATGAGACTCAACCAATCACAAGACCAAGTTCAGAACTTAGACCATGCTTGGACTGTGTTCAATAAGAATATGTGGGTTATTTGGTTTTTTCCCAGGAGAAAGTGAAATAATCTCATTAACAGAAATAAACAATAAATACTCACAAATAAACTCAGATCTCCTGTGCATTTTTTGGTAGATGACAAACTTCATGTAAATATCAGAGCTACTTGTAAGCCATCCATAAAGGAAGGAGTAGCAATTGTTTCCTCTAGTTTGTATTACCAATTTGCTGTTTGTGCAGCTGGATTTGGAGTTCTTAAATAGAATAAATATGCAGCAGGTAGAATTGATCTCTAGTTTTAAAAATATACATGTCTAAAAATTACAATATTTGAATTTGGAAAATGTCTGACTAGTTTGAATCAGTTTCATTATAAGCTTAATGAACAATTAGAAATGTGGCAAAGATCTATTCTGACATTTGACAAATCACTTTTGACAGAGTGTGGAAATCTGGGATATATTTATATCCTAAGGATTAGCTCCTGTACAGTTGATGATAATATTCCGTCTTTACTTAAACACAGACTTTCAGTGTTATTCTTACAGACTGATGTTGAAAACAAAAACAAAAAACAAAAAATCAGGTCAATATCAATCACTGGAAAACAGGCTTTCTAAAGGGTTTTGTAATGATAAGTATGAGCTGGAAGGTATTCTTAGCATGTTTACTATGAATCACCTTTTTGTAGGGTATTTGTATTTTACAAAATACAAAAGGCCTAACATCTTTCAGAGAATATAGCAGAAGTCATGCAGCTCCTATTTATAATTAATTAATAGACTGAAATTTTGTCTTGATCTACCTGCCTACCTATCACTTATTCATGACAGCAACATAGAATCTCAAAGGAAGAGGAAATTATCAGATAACAAAACCTTTGCAGTTTTCAGGCCTATCAGCAGATTTTTCAAAACTCAGTCTTATCAACAAGCCTTAGAGTAGTACTCTGCCTTATGTCATATCTGAATTACACCAAAATTAGTAAGATGCAATTTCCTGCTAGATTTTTGTAAGACTTCTTTTTTACTGTAGTGGTGAAAAGCTGCCATTCCATGCTCATCAGAGAACTATATGCTGTAGATAAATTAGAGACTTGAGAGCTTTCTTAAAAGATTATCTATTATGCTACTTGATTACTAACAGAATAAAACACCATATATCAAATTATACTACTTTATTTCTAACAAAGAAAAAAACACCATATGGATTTGTGTGGTACCAATAATGTAATTTAGACATACAAAACATGTCAAGAAAATCCCTAAACCCTTAATAGCATAACGTGACTTAAAATGATCTTGTGTACATTGCAATTTTTCTGGACAAAATGGAAATAAAGCACAACTTGATATGTGTTTAATGCTCATTTCTCCCATTCCTTTACCCCTCTCAAAAAAAAAAAAAACACTGAAAAAAATTATCTCAGTGATAATGATATGATGTGATCCAGTATTGTGGTCAAGGAAACTAAGTCAGTAAAACTCTGGCTGAGACACAGTGTGTCAGGGTGCAGTGTCATGCTGTGCTCTGAGGGAAGATACCACCACTGTACAGGTATAAATAAATGTGCTGGGGGCAATTTCTTTCAGTGAGTTCCATGTAAGGGTCTCACACCAATTTTTAAAGACAAATGCTGAGCAGACTGTAATCTATAGTCTCTGCCACTGGCCCAATGACATGGGTAAATCACATGGGTTCCTGGAAGAGGAAGAAAAGTGGGCTTTATAGAAGGACTTGGGAGCTTGACAGAGAAGAGCTCAAGGGTATTAATCAATGGCCATACCCTTAGACTTGAGGAGAAAGAAATTCTAGCCCACCACAAACTGCTAATTAACTGAATTTTTGCACGGTGAGGTAAGCCTTGCAAAGGAGGCAAATCTTTTGTTGTTTACAAGGCCTGAATCTTTCAAATAGTTTAAGTTACTGTGGTTAAAATTCCTTTTCAAAGTCAGTATTCATTGGCATTCTTACTGTTCTAAAAGGAAGCTAGGCTTAGCTGGAAATGTTAGGCAAATTTGTGATCAGATGACTCTGTGAGTCATTATGTTACAATCCAGAAAGGCTATGACAAAAAAGGGTGTTAGCATACTTACCTGAATCACAACTGTGCACTCACTTGGTTTGGAAACATATCAGACCCTTAGCAAATAATTGGGAATAACAATTCCTTGTCTGAAATAGATGCTGCAAAAGCATTAATAAAAGGACAAGCAAGAACACAATAAGTTTCTTTAGATTGTCAAAAAAAAGGCAAATCCAAAAATTTGCTTGCATATTTAAGGTTTAGGAGGTAAAATTAACTGCTTTTTAATTTTTTTTTTTTTTAACACAGATAATTACATATCTAATAATTAGAACTTGCAGCTGGATGTTCAAAAGTGCTTGGGCACTGGTGGAATTGGTGCTGTAATACTGAACTGCAAACTTCTAATCTGGAAGTTTTGGAGTGAAAAAGCTGTTTGCATTCAAAATCGTGATTCTGAAACCTCACTTCAGCACTATGACACCAACAACTTTTAACAGCCCCCCTACTAGTAAGCCTATATTTAGTGTGTAGGAAGTTGTCTTAAAAAGAACCCAGGTTTACTCGCTCCTAAATAAGCACCTTTATAATTGACCTCTTTATCTCAGTATATCTTTGCTTCTGTTTTGCTTTGGTAGGCGAGTGGCAGACTTGAGTTGCAACACTGTAAACCCTCTGAAACCTCTTTGGATTTAGACAAGATGAGAATTGAAGTGTCAACTGAAGAGTCAAGAAGATGTGTATGTTCACCAATGAACTACATTAAAGTACTTTCTGTATCATTCTGTGTAACAAAATGCTGGTTTCATCTGAGTGGCAGTTTTTCCCACAGACATGGAAGAGTTCCAAGAATTAGGGAATTCTTGGAAATTACTGTAAGCTTAGTACCTTTGGTGATTTTTTTTTGTTTTGTTTTGTTTTTTTGTTTTAGCAAGTGCTCACGGCTGTGTCACTACTGGCAGGCTGTCCTGCTTCCACGCAGCCGGAGCGCTTGCCCTCAGCGCGGCTCCGCGTGGGGACAGAGGCGGCGCCGGGACGCCCTTTGCCCACTGGCCTGGCGGGAAGGGACGCTCGCCGCCTGCCCAGCCCGGGCTGGGCAGCACGGGAGGCCTGTGAAGCGATGCGCCGGGGCCCACAGCACCCCGGAGCCGAAGCCTGCCTGCGGGTTTCCCAGTGACTCCTCCGGAAATATGTGGCCCGGCCAGAACGCCCTGAGCCGGCCGCGGAGGGCGGCAAGCGCTGCCGGCGCGCCCAGGTGCGGCCTCTCCTGCGGCAGGGAGGGACGGAGGGAGGGAAGGAGCTCCGCGGGCGCGGCCTGCCGGGGAGCAGCGCGGGGGTGGGATGGGGTGGGGTGGGGTGTGGAGCCAGCCCGGCAGGAAGGAAGGAAGAAGAGAAAGCAAGCGCGCAAGAAAGTGAGCCAGCAGGGAGCCGGAGGGAGAACTGAAAGTTGAAGCATTCTAAAGCCCTGCGCTTCCTTCTTGTGCCTCCCCGTCCCTGTCAGCCGCTGGCGTTTGGCAGAGGTAAGGCGGGCGCGGGGTGTGCGGGGTTTGGGCAGGGTTTGGGCAGGGTCCGGGCAGGGTCCGGCCGCTGCCGGGGGTGATGCTGCGGCTGCCGGAGCCGCCGGCTGCGAGCCCCGCGCTGCTGCTGCCCGGAGAGCTCCCTCGGAGCTGCCGGGGAGTGCACGGTGTCTGGGGACGGGCCGTGTCCCACATGAGCGACACATAACGAAGCTGGGATCGAACTGGAAATAGCAGATAGGCAGGTGGAAAACAAGGCGTCTATTGCTGTCTGTTTTCTTTGTAGCTTCAATTGTTTCAACTATTTGTATGTAAATGTCATGCTAAAGAGTAGTGCTTTACTGTTGTGTGTTTATTTACTCTACGAGTTGTTTTTGTGAAGGCAGACATGAACAGACCTCATGTTAGCTGCCATTATATACCTGGAAGTTTTATCAGAAAACTTAAGAAAGTCAAAGAAGCTGTAGTGTGTAATGGATGGAGAACACGAATGAAGAGTACAGCACCCTAGTGTTGCCACTGCAACTTCCCAAAGTTCCGATTGCACCCTGAGTTTGCTTATTCATGCCATTCAGTTCCTTACTCCAGCGACTCTGCAAGTTGCTCCACTGGAATTTCTTGCAGTATGAGGGTTGACTCCGAGGTAACGAAAGTTGCCGAACCTATTTCTAGAAGGCAAGTATTCTGAAATTAAAAAAAAAAAGAAAAAGAAAAAAGACAAACAAAGAAACAATTTGGCAGAGGATGTGATTAAAGTTATTTTGTAATTATCCTCTAGGTTGACCTATGTTTAGTAACTTCCTTGTATTCGTAGAGGCAATAGTTCTATCGCAATTGCTGCAATCAGTATCTTTTTTTTTCTTTTTTTAAGGCAATCTATTTGCTGATTGTATAAGGTAGGTTTTGGGAAAGACCTTTAATCTGCAATATTTTCTATGTTAATCATGTCAGTTTGTATATAGTCAATTACAATGTGAAGATGAAATTTGCTACTTGCAGATTTCGTTCTGCTCCATGGTAAGACCTGTTGCACTGTTTGTTTGGTGGTTTTTTTTTTTAATTTTTTTTTAATTTAACATATTTATTAGGATCTTGATCTAGTACGTTGTTTAGCAGAAGTTGGGAGCAAGCCTGAACTTGCTTGTGTCTGTTGAACTGATTGCTCACAGTGTGATTATCTTGCCAAGTACTTTTAAAGGTTTGACAGTTTCTTCAGGTTTGTATCTGTATTGATATTAAAAAGGGGAAAAAAAGCCTCGTCCCACTTGAGTGCTTCTGTGTTCACCTATAACCTACTGTTCATACATTTCGTTATTAAAATTTGGGTTGCTTGCTTGCTTCAACAAAGATTTGTCTATCCCCCAGTCAATTTTGTCTTCAACAGTTTTCAACTTGAAAAATCAGAATTAAAGAGTTTTAAAACTAGTAGATATAGCTTTCCAGAATGCCAGATGCAGGTGCTTACTCTCCATGTGAGGAAGGGTTTTGAGAATTAGAATTGCTGTTTTTCTTTGGTGCTATGTAGCTGTCACTTTTAGTAAAAGAAAAGACCTGTTAGGCCAGTCGTGATTTTTTGCCACTCCTTGTCTAATTCCTTCCCATAAGATGGGAAAAGGAAAAAATTGACAATCAGTTTGAAGGAAGTGTGAAAAATACTTTCTATGAAAGAAAGTTGGATGATTGTATAGAAGGCTTGAGATGTGCAACACACACTGCAACTTTGTCTGAAGTTTTTCTTAGAAGAAACTTTTTCTTCTAAGAAAAAGTTGAAACTTTTTCTTAGAAGAAAAGCCCAAATGGTTTTCCTTGTATTACTTTTTTCCCATAGCAGTTTAGGTGTTTTGTTTTAATTTTGATAAAATGGAATGGTCAGGTGTCTTCCAAGAAGTTTGAGGTTTTTATTTTTTTTTAATAGCCATTATAGCATTTTCCTATTTTTAGCAACCATGTTGAGAATGGTGTTTTTTGTCTTAGTTACACTACTTAAAAGAATATAATATTACGACAAGAATCAATTTTATTTAAGCAAGTTCAAATTCCCCTTGCGTTTTTTTTTTTTTTGTTTTTTTGTTTTGTTTTTTTTTTTTTTTTTTTTTGTTTCTTTGATGTTTTTTTGGGTTGATTTTTTTTTTCTATTTATTTGTAAGTAGGAAAAATCTGTTTTGACTTGCTTCGGAGAGGAGATTTGTTTTATGGAGTGTATGCAGTCATGTGCACTAATGTTGTTTACAAATGCTGAATTTGGGGTGGTAGAAATGTGGATGTGAAAGAGAATGAATGTGTTTGTATAAATGTATATATGCCCCTCCCATTTCTAATACTGTACGTCCTTTAGGGTTTATTATAAATTACTTTGCAACCAAAGCTAAGGAGGAGATTAAATTATTTTTTAAATTGATGACAATCACATCAAAATAGAGTAGTGTATTGAATAAGGTAGTCCTTGAGTTCTGCATTCTTGAGTTGAAACCTTATAAAACACTTTAAGAAGTGATTACATATTTATGTTCTAGCCTGCAAAACGCTCACCCATGTGTGTAGATTTGTTTAGCTGTTTGTTATTTTAATCTTTGTGTAAGTAGTGAAACCAAACCAGTTCTCAGTATAACCCTTTGCTTAGACCCACAAAATAATATGTAATCTTAGTGGTATTTAACCAGTTGTGTAGCTAGGGCAGATTTATAGCATGTCTTCAGAAATCTTGATGGATACACTGATAGCTTCTGCCATAGACAACTACAGAAACAGAAAGTGGCTTGGACTTTATCTTGCAGCACTGTTGGCATTTTGTGGTCAAAACATCTTCTCAGCAAGCAGTTCCTTCCTTCCTCTGTTACATGCTTTGTTCATTAGATAGCAAAACGTAATCATTCTTACAGATTTGGATGTGAAGTTGTTCTCTGCTAGGTAACCCTTTGCACTGGTATGTGGTTTATACAAAGACAGGTTAGAATCCAAACACATGGCTATTTGAGTTCCTGAAGTAACAGCACTGGAGGTGTTCTGGAATAAGGTGTAGGCAAAGCTATTGCATGTAGAAAAAACAGTATTATGATAGACAAGAGAGAACATGAGGGTATAAATATTTTTGTTTATCTATTATTTATAAATACATAGCTAAAACTACTCTCCCAGGTGCGTTTTTTGTTATTATGAAAGGTGGAAGGATTGAGAAGATGATACTGTCTGAAAATGAGCAGTAACACCTTAGGGAAAAAGTAGCCAAATGCTGTCATGAAACCCAGAACTGTCAAGGAAGGTGGAAATGGCTGACATAACCAGCTGCAACTGCAACTTTAAAAGCCTTAGACTGATATGCTAATGCTGTAGGGATTTTATATACTTGAATATATGTGGGCTTTGGTTGTTGTTTTTTGGTGGTTTTGTTTGTTTTTCTTTCTTTTTTCCTTTTGTTTGTAGTCTGTTTGTTTGATTGTGTTTTTTATCTAATTGCTGAATATCTGAAAGACTATTTTCTGACCCAAACAGTACCTGTCTGATATTTTTTTCCCTGGTGATTAATTTCGGTACTGTTTTTTCTTCATTCTGTGCTCAGAATCTGAGAATATATACTCATCTAGTTAAGAGGATATACATTTACATTTTTCAGGGTTTAGAGATGGGTGGAGGCCATGCTGTTGAATTTTATCCCTTATGACTAGACGCTGCCATGAAAATTTTGAGGAAATGCTGAGTTTTCAAATTTTTAAATGAATGATGATGGATGTTTATATAAGCATGCAGGTTAGGATGGGACAAAGGTAAATATGAAAGTGGATTGTTAATCTGTTTAGATCAATCCAAGGCTTTTTGAATTCAAATGTCTTGGGAATCTTTAACTGAGGGTTAACTCTGTAATAGTGTTAATCTCTCTTGAGAGGCTGATATCTGATTGACCTGTAGAGTTGTCTGTCTAAAAGGTTTTAATTGTATCAATTTAATATTCAAGATAAGTCACTTCTGAGAATTGTGGGTAGTAATTGAAGCTGATAAAAATATATCCAGAAAAATGAAGCTAGAGACTAGAGAGAATCCAATGATTTATTTTGAATAAAGGAATATTTATAGCAATTGCTACAGTAAAAATGTAGGCAATGTTTTAAGCTTAAATTCTAGATCATAAGTGCTGCATTTTTTATCGTGAAATACTTTGAAGAATTAGGTATTGATGCCTACTACCACAGACAAATTCTGGTAGTAAGATTTCTCCTCTTTCTAAATGCTACTAATCTTAATGCTCTTCCACTGAAGCTGTTCCTTCTTTTCCAGGCTGCTTAAGGCTAGTACCTGCATGCCAGGACAGCTGTTACAGTCAGCAGGTTTCCCCAAGGCCAAATTACTCTTTATACAGAAAGAGAGAGGGGGAAAAACCTGCTGAGTGTTGCTGATCTTAAACCTTCTTTGAAGAAATGTTATTTCAGGCTGTTTCAAACACCTTCAGAACAGTAGCATCTGGATTTTGTAAATTGTGAATTTACATATGGCCCTGAAAGAAAGAATAACTAAAACAGATGAAATCTGGAGTGTAAGAGCTGAGTTGGACAATACTAAGGAAAAACTTGTGGACAGCTAGAACTTGCTTATGTCAAGCATGTTATGCTTAGGTCATGCCTGTTCTCTTTGTGGCCAAGGGAAAACTGCTTCCTTGTCAGAGTTGAGGTGCTGGTGGTTACCTGTTTGCTGTGTTCCTGCAGGGCAGTTTTGTTTGAAGGGCTAGATCTACTGTTACAAACCATGTTATTGAGGATAGTACTTGTTCAGTTGGGTTCTCATTTGAAGAGGGCTTGAATGCATAGTTCACATAGAATGCTCTAGACATTTGTTCCATTGCAGGTATGTTTCTATGTTAAAAGGATTTTGAGATTGGAAGATAAGGCAGTAGAAGCCCTATTCCATAATTAATTGGTGCTAGTGTGGAAATAGGAAAGTTTTAGGTTTCATTTGTGGTCTCGGATAGCTCTTTCTCTCCCTGATACCCAAGTACTGTGTAATAAGAATGTGTGTGTAGATAAGTGATTCATCACTTAACTGTTCATTTTAATGTTTAACTACTAGGAATATGTGTTTTAAGTCTGTATTACTTGTGCTGAGACATTGATTTTGCTATTTTCTTCATATAGGCGAAGATAAAAGGATGGGTTTACCCTTATTGTAATTATTGTATACAATTAAAAAATATTAGACAGGGCGTCTTTCACAATTTTATTCAAGGTAATTGAAGGTGAGAATTTTTTTTTAATGTCCTTTTTCTTTTCCATATGTTTGCAGTCTTTAAAAAACATCAGTTTGAACTGAAGAAAGTAGAAGAGGTGCCATAAGGAAACGGATATTTTCTGCCGGCTGGTTGACACCAAATTCAAGAGAGTTTTCTTGCTAGTGAGCATGCATGCAACCTGACTATTTCTACATGACTGTGTGGGGCAATATACGGAATGAAGTCATGTCATCCACAGGCAATGACTCTGATATTGAAGAATTTTTGGTCAACATTAACCTTGCACATTATCTTCCTAACTTTAAAAAATATGGCTATAACACTGTGACAGATTGCATGGGAATCAATAACAATGTGCTTCAGCAAATGGGAGTGTTGCCTACAGGACACCGCAGAAGGATTCTTAAACAGTTAGACAGTCTTTTGGAAATTCAAGGAAATTCTCTTTTCCGTGAAAATTTAAAATTCAAAGACTTGAAAGGTTTGGAAGAGAAGCAATATTCATCCTCAGATCAGGAGTCTCCTGTAAGCAATTCAATTGTAGATCGGACTGGCTTGATACCTGTAACATCATCAGAACAACTTCTTAAAAAATCTTGTGTCAATAAGGAAAAGCTTGAACTTGCAGAGGAAGACTCAATGGAGGCAAACGATGATAGCTTTACAAATTTGGATTTTTCTAGTTTATACCAGAATTCAGACAGCATACTAAATGCTGTCAGTCAAAATAGAAATACCAACACGAATACTCAGCAAGATGCATTACTGACAGAAGCTGCTACATGCCAAGCTGATGAGCACTTGACTGGCTCTTTGGTGTTCCGTGATCCTCCTTCATTTGTTCGTTCATGTGAGACAAAATGCAAGGAGAACAAACAGCAGAGGTTTGTAGATGAGGGTGATTTATCTGATAGTAAACCAGATTCTCCATTCTATAAGTTTAAAGGAGAAATGGTAGACAATGACTTATATGATTCTTGTACGCTGAACTGCATGAAAGTATTTCCAAGAGCAAGCCGATCTTTTATCTTAAGGCATCGACCTGTACCAGAGATTCCTGAACCAAGTAAAGTTCAACCTTCATCAAGGTAATCGCTGTTTGTTACTAATGAGAAATTACTATCATGGTAGAACTTAGAGTTTGGGGTTTCTTGATTTTTTTTTTCTTATGTCTGTTTTTTTTTTGGTGTGGATTTTTTTAATATGCGCTGTAAATAAACTGGATCTGATATGAATGTTGCCAAATTAACTGAAGAAGGATTAAACTTCAATGTATTTTGAAAGCAAAAATGGGAGTGTAAAGGGAAATTTTAGAGCAATGTGTCCTCATAACCTCCCCAATTTTCTCTGCATCTACATATTAACAAATAAAGAAATCTTTATTGATTTAGGTGTAACTCTTAAAAACAATTATATAAAGCATAAGCAAGAACTTCAGGATGGCTTTTGGGTTAATTTCTGAACTGGTAGTCATTTAATTGTTAACTTTGGAGAATTAAGGCTTCCATTTATTCATATTATGTATTGGCGTTTGCTGGTCTCTAACAACAAAACCTTAGCTTTTAGTGATATTTCTAGTATAAAAATATTTCCAAGACATTCCAGCAAGTGAAAACAGCAGTGGAAAAAGGAAGAAAAAAAAGACCATAGCTGTGGATGGTTTTTCAGAGTTTGTGGAATCTTTTAATTTGTTCCTAAGTATTCAGATGATGTGACTGTGTATTTTTCTTCCTTCAAAATGGTTGAGTTCATAATTTGAATTCAGAAATTTCTGAGTGGCACTTATTTCTTAAATAAACATTAGTTGTTATAGCTTGTCTTGGAAAAATGTGATAGAATGTTGAGAAAAATATCTGCTGTTGGGACTTAATTCAAGACCTACCTTAATAAAAGTATAATTGTTGGAATTTTAAAAATGATAGGCACTGAATATGTTGTCAATCACTATACAATATTGCAGTCTTTAAGGAAAAAATATCTCCATCCAGGTTAATTTGTGAAATGGTTGGACCTATTAAGTAAGTTTTAGTTGTCATGCTGGCTAAATGTCTTAAAGAGAATAAAAATTAATGCAGAGGCATATGCAAAGTTTTGTTGGTGTAGCTGTATCCAAATCATTAGGTTGCATTTTTTTTCCATTTTTTTTTTTGAACCACAAGCTATGCCTGGAAGGGACATGTCTAGGAATGTTTTATATTTATCTTGAGTTTTTCATGTGCATATCTCAGCAGTTAGAAACATCATCGAGTTTATACATGCTCTAAATGCAGGGGTTTCCCAGCATTTATAAGTTTTAAGATTACTGAATAATGTCAAAATTCATCTTGTAATACAATTGTTTGAACAGGTGGAGAGGCAAAGTTTCTTTGCAACAATTAGTGATTTTTCTGTGTGCCTTAAAAACTCCTTCGTTGGTGTCTTCTAAATGACAAAAAAATTGTGTTAGTTGAAACTTAAGTATACCTGTCTTTCATTGAGGAGCAGATTTATATTAACTATTGTAGAGTGATTATTCCTACTTCATTTAATAAAACTATTCATGCTGAGACAAAATGGGATTCTTAACCTAAAAAATAACTACATACTAAAAGAGTATTCTCATTGTCTTTTGAGAAACAGTCATTCAGTTGAGAGACTATGCTGTGTTTGTACTCTTCCCACCATTGGAGTAAATCCTCCAAATCCCAGTCTGTTAGTGATTGATGTGTGACTGGGTCACTAACTTCATTACCCACCACTTTGACTTGCGAGCTCCTGTATCTTTTCTTGGTCTTTATGCTCCAATTATAGCAATATGGAAATTCTCAGGGACCTGTCAGTCTGCCAAAGATTGAGGCTAAACAAGAACTTCACAGCAGAACTTAAACTTGGCAGAAACTTTCTTGATAACCTTTCTGACAACCTTTTCATAGGGGTGGAGAACTAATACTAATACCGAGAACTTTAAAATGGCATTGTGCAAACATCTTTAACCTCAGGAAAGATTGTATCTTTCTCACAGAATTGCTCAGACAAACAGCCTCAACTGGCCTTATTGACAGATGCTGGTTTCATCCTTATTACATTGTATAAAGGATATTCCATAGAGGCAGAGAAATCCTGCTGAAATCTGGGAAACATTCCTTCTAGTCAGCATTCCAGCATTTCCTTCTTGTCATTCATGGATATAAGTAATTAAATTTTTAAGCAAGGAATACTTTTCTCATCACCTCCTGTGTGTCTTTAGCACAAAAAGTTTTTACAGTGGGTCTCCTTGTGCATCATAGTAGGGCTGTGACAGTGTCATTTTTTTTACTAATAAGGCACTTACCTCACTTCCAATTTTATCCGCTTCCCTGTGCCTCACTTCTGTTCCTGGCTCTTGCCTGTAACAAAGCATGGTGGCATCTGGAAAGACACCATAGCATTTTGGAAGCTGTAAATACTTTGGGTTTATTTCTTTTTTTGAGTAATGGCACTACAGTGTGGCAGCACTGTAATATTGGGGGGGGGCGGGGCGGGGTGCAGAATTAAAAAAAAAAAAAAGAAGAAACAAGTGACAATTTCACATTTTTCTTAATAGTGGAGTTATTGTGCAGATGTTAGTACTGGTTTTTGTTGCTCAGTATTGATGATGTACTGTATTGATATTGTAGTTATACTAGATTATTTTCAGCTGGACTTTTCCTTATTGTATCATTATTAGCTCTCTTTTGTTGGGGAATTATTAACAATCAGTCAAAAGGTGTTTAAAACCCCAAAGTGAAAAATTGAAATTAATGTAAGTATTGTAATAGATGGACCACTAATATGTCTTTAGAACAAGATTAAACATAATTAGTTTTGAAATCATTTTAGAGACTTTGGATACTTTGGATAATGTCAACTAGCAGTCACTCTTCTGTGAAATAGTTACCATTGTGTCATTCTGGGAAGCAATCTGTTCAAACAAAAAGCTGAAGTAGATTTAGAACATGGTAGATCTGATTTTTATACAGAATAACACACAGATAAAATTTCAGACTGAGGAATTATATAATTTTTTAGATTTTTTCATGTTACCCATCTTTCTTACTTGTGTTGTGCAGTAGTGGGGTTATTCTGATTCTTTATTAAGAGAAATAAGAAAAACTAGACCAGAATTCTGGGCAATATCCTGCATATGGGGAAAGATATAAATAAGTAAAATAGATAATGGTGCTTTGCCTGAGCAGACACTATTTGTTTTCTGCAGTTGGTAGATCCTGTAGTTGGAATTCCTTGCTTGGTGTTGATATCCTTTAGACTCCATTTCTTAACATGGTTGCTAGTGAGGTGCCAGGCTGGTGTTGCTGTGTATCTCTATTGTGTTCTGCCACACAAAATAAATTTTTTAGAAGAGAGAAGCTGCTCCCTCTTTTTTCCTGTGGTAAAGTATCATTTATTACTTTACCTCTGCTAGCAGGCTATGAACCCCAAAGCTTTAACGCAGCATGCTAGAGCAGTTTTGATGTGTTTGCATTATGGGAGGGTTAAGTCTTGAGATAGATAGAAAAGAAAACATGTCTTGAATGAGTTTGAAAACAAAAGCTTCTTTCATTTAAAACACTCAGCAGATGAATGCCAGGTAAGGACTTTGAGGCACTGACTGCTTGCAGTGACCTCCTTCCCTCACTTTTTTGCAAGGTGACAGAAATAAATTGAATAAATCAGCTTGGTGCAAAGTTCTTTGCAAAGTTTTAGCTTTCCAGCCTTTCAGCATTTAGCAAGACCAGTCACTGCCTCATCACGTCCTTTCATCCTGTTTATACATAATACGGGGTGCTAGAGAAGTGTGTGCAGCCTGAGCCGCATCCGGTACCTCTTAAGGTATGAAAACAGGGAGTGATAATCACCACAGCTGGAACAAAGTCAACACTGAATAATAATTGAAATTATTATTCTGTCTTTGAAAAATTGGCGCACTTTGTGATTGGCAGACTGCTTGCGCTAGCCTTCCATTGAAGAGTTAAATAAAGAGTATCATCAGTCTTGTTTGGGGTACCTAATTTTTGAATTGAAAAAATTCAAGAGAAGAGGTATTCACTTTCTGAAATGGCTAAGAAAAAGTCATAAATTGATACAGTTATAAGATTTTTGTTTTCAAATTTTTTCCACCAACAGATGTCTTCAGTATTTTTCTCTCTTTTAATCCAGGTATTTAATCTGTATAACAACTAGCTTACTATTCTATTAAGCATTCACAAATTATTATCATTTTGTAGCTTGCACTGTTGGGTTTTTATCACATATGATCTTTCAAGCAGATACTCAAAGTAAGCTCATTTTATTTATTTTATATCTTCATACAGTTTTTGATTTACATAAGTTAGAAATTTGCTTTCCAAAAATGACAAGGAAGTGAATTTTTGAATGCTGGAAAAAAAGACTATAGTTGTTTTTCAGCAGGATTTTGTGCCATGTATATGTAAATGTAGGTGCGTGATCAAAAAGAATACACAAGTCCTAAAAAGTATATGGATTTTAAAAAAAGTATGGGGTGTTTTGTGTGTGTGTGATTTTTTTTTTTTTAAGCTGACTTGTTTTTTTTCATTACCTGATGAAATTATCCATCCACCCTGAAACTAAGCAAATGACTCACTGTTTTACAAAAGGAAAGCCTCCATAATTTTAAAAGCTCTTCAAGTCAAAGCTATTTATCTCTAAGTCTTAATTTAGTTTAATGCTACTAATACCCTTCAAAAGATACCAAACTACCAACAAAAATCTGATCTGTGTTGAAATACACTAGATTAGGTTTTGGGTTTTTTTTAAGCATAGTAAATTCTCACAAACACATGAAGTTAGTTTGCTAATGGAGCTTCAAAAGGTGTAACTACAAGAATTTTAGAAAAATGTATGATGAAACACAGACTTTTTAAGTGTTTGCTGTGTATTTATTGTAATTATGACTCAGGAGAGTAGGCAATTATATATGGGAACTAGGCCATTATCCACTTTCACTGGCCCAATTTACCCTGTGTTATCTAAACCTAGGATTTTATAAAGTAATCCTTGGGGAACTTAGTTTATGTAACCTGGATAACATTTGAAATGTCAAGTAACTTTATAAGGTGTGGCTTCTATCTTTAATTTAATCTTAATAAAATTTTTGAGGCAGATTTAGGTGTGGAGTAAAAATTATGTGAAATAGTAGTTCATGAACACCTGCCTTCTGTCACAAAGAAACATTATTTTGTAGTTGGGAGAAATTCAAGTTGGACATCATGGGACAGTATGTCTAAAGTTCTAAATGTAACATCTTAAAATAGTAAAATTTCTCAATATGTTAAAAGGGGAAACAGAAGTTAGGAGATTGATATTTTTAGTAGGAGATAATTGCCTTTGGCTTTAAAGGATGGAGGACCCACAAACTGTTAGGAAAACCAATAAGGATCTTACATGGCATTTATAAGCCTCAGAATATTCTATAAGGATGCATGAGAATCTTCAGTGATCTTATTTTAAGCAGAGAAAATGAAATTAAGAGGAAAAATTGCTGATTATATTAATGGGGGAGTTCAGAGCTTGACTGAAAAGACCTCTAATATGGACTGCTGGACTAGTGAAAGTGGACTAGAAATTTTCTAATTCACACTTTTTTCCTATGTTCTGATAATAAAGCTGTGTTGGCCTGAAATGTTAATAGTAGCAGTAATATTGCACTATACATGAAATTACTGAAATACATGACACCAGCACGCCACTAATAAAATAACTTTTCTCCTGTGCATGGAGATAAATTCTTACATATGTGTAATATGTGTGGGGGTTGTCACTGGCAGGTGCAATGCAATGCCATTTGCCTCTTGGTTTCAAAACTTTGTGGGGGGAAATAATTCACTTACGGAAATCTAAACTTTACAACATTTTTTTTTTCAGTGTTTGGGAGCATGTTCTGGCTGGATTCTCGGGCCCCTTAAGAGTTTAATGTTAAAGTAGATTTTCATAGTACATCCTTGTCAAGGAGAAGGGAAGGAAAAGGTTGGGCAAAACTCTGGGGTCTCCATTCTTCAAGCAGTCTAAATGTTTTTAATGTCAATTCAGAACAAAAAGACCCCCCTGAATTTGGGATCTCTGCTAGGATCAGAGAAGTTCTCAGTGTCATAAGGGGAGGAAAACATATTGTTGTGTGACTTTGAAAATAAACCAGAAAATTTCCCAAGATGTAAAATGTATTGTTTCTATATTTGTGTATAATTTTGTTTAATTGCATGAGATGGTTTTGCTTATTTTCTGAGACATTTCAATTAATGTTTTCATTCTGTGCTTTGTTTTGTTCAAGTTCCCTTCAGAGAAGAAGAAACATGGGCCTTGTAAATATTTCTTGCACTGGGAGGCAAATTTCACAAAACAGTGAGTTAAGCATGCTGATATTTACATCTTGAATATTAAGAAAAAAGAAACCTTGTACTGATTATCTAAAATAAGCATTGCTTATTTTAAATAATATTTTAAGAAATATTGGGCATCTGAAAGGTTTAGAAGAATTGATTTATGTGATAGCAGAGTATTTAATCAGTTCTGCATTTTTACTTACTTTTTGGATATGTCCAAATAAAGTAAAAATTAGAAAATCTACTCTTTAAACCGCATTTATTTTAATATATATATCTATTTTTTAGGCTAGTGTTTTAAGTTCCTAATATTAGATCCAGATTTTTTTAAGCAGCGTTAATTTCTTGAAAGATGTAAAGAGTGTATTTCTGACTAATGCTACTTAATTTGTTTATAAGTGCTCATAGCTCCTGGAAAGAATAGGAAATTTATTGTATTAAATAGTTTACTGAAGTGTTTCAAAGTCTTGTGCAGTCAGGTGGAAACTTCTTTCGTATTTGAAAAATATGTCTTTTTTAAAGGTATGTGTGTTTATTTTAAGTAAATACTTGGTGACAAAATGAAGATGGTGCACAAAAGAGATGTGTGGTGATTTATTTTGGTATTTTTTAAAAGTCAGAATAAAGACCTTTGGAGCTATTGCTTCTTAGACTAGACAACTGAAGGTTTTTTTAATTTTAACTCAATGCAGGGTAGGAAAGAAGGAAATGCCTGTATGCAAGTTATATTCAAATTACATAATAAGTGTTAATGTCTGTGGTGAAAAGACAGACTGGAGTTCATGTCTGGAGTTCATGTAGGAAGAGGACATTATTTCTTGTTTCTCAAAGTTTTTTCTGGGAAGGACAGAGAAATTGCAAGCAGTAAAATCTGTGTCCCCTGTTGGTTTTATTATGACTTTAGCAGAGCATTTGTGACTCACAGTAGAGCACTGTGTGACTGTATTTATTTATTTATTTATTATTTATTTGCTTTAAGATACTTTCGTGGAAGAGAAGCCACCCATTATCTCTCCATATGGGGAAACCTTTATTTGTGACAATGCTAAAGATGCTAAAGTAAGTTGAGAAGTCTGAATGTATATAGTCTGTCTTCACTTTAATCTTCATGCTGGCTATTTCATACTGGCCTTAATTCCTTTTTCTTTTTTTTTTTTTTAATCTTTTAGTTGCCAGTACTTGATCTTTGTCATTTTAGGTATATGCAAAGGGTTTATGATGTAAATATTTGAGGACTAATGACTTTTATTAATCCGAAGAAACACTTTGTATGTTCAGTAGTAATAAGAAGCTGCAGTGTATGTTTTGGTAGTTTCTTTTTTTTTCTTTTTATTTCTTTTTAAACCAACATAGGGCAGATAACTGGTTTTTTTTGTTTTTGTTTTTTTTTTTTTTTTTTTTTTTAAACCCCATTGGATAGAGCTGCTATATTTATGTACAGTTCTTTGTTCATAATTGAGGTTAAGCTGTTGAAATTTGAAACCGTTGGAATTTACTAAGACCGCTAAAAGTGGCTTTTTTTGTCATCTGAGGATTGCAGATCAAGACTGGGTATCTCTGCACAGACTTTTGCGTATTCTATGAAAGCAGCTTGCACTTTAGGTTAGGTGATGTGATGGTCACATTTGGCCATGCCTTTTTTCAATTCCTGTTTATGAAAGTTCTCAGGACTCTTTAGTTCTTGCATTATATTTTTCATGTATCTCCTAAACTTGCTGTATATCCGGAAAGTCACTTTTCTTTTAGGATTCTCTGAAGTGAATGTTTTTGTTGGGGTCAGTAGTTGGTGTGAGTGCCACAGATGACATGTGGACAGACTTCTGAATCACATGGAGGGAGATATGGGAGGTAAATTAGCTTAGTGAGGCATCTGCCAAATGCCATTAATTTCCAGCTCCTGCTTCTGTCTCAGCAGGAGGCAGACCAGAAATTTTTGATTCTGTGATTACTTATACTTTTTCCAGGCAGTCTCAAGCCACAGAATTAAAGATAAAAGAAAATTCTTCTGTCCTGGTCTTCAGTCTAATGTTTCATTTTTAAACTACTGTAAACTATTGACTAAAATAAAAACTACTCAAATGGATGTCTAGGGTTTTCCTTTCTCCCATTCTAATATCTTTAAAATTGATAAAAAAGTAAATGGTTCAAATTTAATCTTCTAATGAGAGTAGTTTTATAGGAATAAAACTAATATCTTTTTGATGCATACTTTGTTTTGGATGTATACTATGCTTTTTTGTTGTTGTTGACCTTTTAACACAGTACACATAAAATCATACCTTGCCTTTCCTACTTGTTCTTGTTATGTGCACGCAAAGCTGGCTTTTGAGTGGTCATTTTCTTTCCTTGAATGCAATGCCTTGGCTGTGCTAGTTATTGTTGTCTGTGCCAATGTCTTTAAAAATTCAAAATTTAACTTCTTTTTAATTGTTTCAATGGTCGAAACTGATTTTCTAGAAAAGGTTTCCTAGCCCTCTTGTTACTTATTAGCATTATTCTGTACATTTCATTGAAATGGTTGTTTATGAAAAAGCATACCCAGAAAGGTTGTCAGCCCCCTTTCTTATCTTAAAAAGGCACAAAGTACAAAAATACCATGCTGTTAAACTGGATTAACTGCTTGAAACTGAATTGCTGTTTTGGTGGTTGTAGAATCATTATTAATGCAGTATATTATGACATCCTTTACTTGATTTGAAGATTTGGATTTTAATATCACATCCATGTATGTGAACAGTTTCTTGCATTATGTTTATCACATGTCTGTTGGAAACTTCATGGCTGATTTTAGTTCCATTAGCACTTAATTGTGGACAAAGGTCATAAAGAAGAACTATGTAACAAACATCTTGAGATACATTTCATTATCAGATTTTTTTTCAGCAGAAGCAAATATCCTAGGAACAAATAAAAATATTTAGATAACACTGTAAAGTATGTGAGATTTTCGAGCTTGTTGCTGCTGCTTAATGTTAAGTCACGAGAGTATAGTTTGTTCATATTGAATAAAAGGTATCAAGTTGTTATACTTACTGACTGAAATTTGTTCTAAGGGCTTGTAAGTTAGCCATCACCCTTCCTTCTGTTTCATTGGTGTAAAAAAAGGCTTCTGTAGCCTTTTGTGAAGGGAGTGACTGTAGAAATAGGTAATGAGTCACTAGAGGCTGGAAGTAAGTGAGCATGAGAGAACAGGGGAATGAAGGTTATAAAGAAAATATGCCTTCGATTTGGGTCAGGAAGAAAGATAAGTATAAAGAGAAACCTCTGAATGGCAACCTGAAGAAGGAACTGTTTTTTGGTTTTTCTTTTTTTAAATACGGATTTAAAAACCTCAAAAATCCGAGTGTTTTAGTGACATTTTATTGTTGTGTCTAACTAAAAGAGTCAAGTATATTAGAATTCCTCCAGAGTAAGACTGAATTCTAATGAGTTTAGGCCTCATGAGTGAAATACTGGCTTTATTTCTTGCTGTAGACAGATTAAATTAAACATGCAATCTGAGCTCAGTAAATTGTGTGAGCTTCTGAGTATTGGGATACTGTGGAAGGCTGGCTGCATTGCATTTCATGAGAAAATGCTTTGTATAATACCTCAGACACTTGAAGGAGGTGGGGTTTTGTCTTGCGTTGAGCCTGAGCATCTTGCAGGATATTTCTGTAAACAGGACAATGCAAATGCTTGGGTTTTCATTTCTTTGAAATAGATTTTTTTTTGTGAGCAAATAGGCTGTGGGTAAAGGAAGTTCTATCTTCATTTGTGAACTTTTACATTTTAAATTCTACTGACAATAGAAATGCATTTCTTAGTTATTGCTTGGAAGTTATCGGGCTCTCTGAATTCACTTGCTCAAATACTGAAGATTATGGAGTGAACACAAGCAGGACATCAAACTGTTTTGGTAGTGGTTTGTGACAGGCAGGAAGAAGTACTATCATGTAGCTTCTGTGGATATGGATTTCAATTGTATCCTGATAAACAAATGAAGATAGAGGATACTGACTGTTTTTACTCTGAAGTAAAAATAATATTGTTCCATGATATTAGCCTCTTAACTATTGTGCAGAAGTGTGGTGATTTTCCCTTCTTTTGGGAGATTCTGGGCAATGCAAATACTTGATAAACAGTGGATAGATTGCTTTTGAGTTTTCTATTTGATTTGTTTACAAGGTATATTGATGCTTTTTGCTTAGTTTTTTGTAGGGTTTATTTGGTTGGTTTTATTGATGTGTGTGGGGGGGTTTGTATTGTTTGGGTTTTTTTGTTCGTTTTTCTTTTTTTTTTAGCCCCTTTAGCCCTTTAACTACAGCATAGTACTGCAGTGTGTGGGTGGTTAGGTTTTGGTGGGTTTTTATTTTTAAATGGGTCTGGTTAGCAGAGGAAGACAAACAATTCACCTAGATTTATCCTAGCTTCAGACTGATTTCTACACTTTGCTGCTCACTTCCTCTGCTTTGAACTATTCTTTTTTTAGTCTTGCCTTTCCATGTTGCCAAGGTACAGTCCTCAAGTACAAGATTAGGTACTGCTACTCAGAAAACAAATTGCAATGTTGTGAAAGCTTATCCACTTTGTTTCTGCCATTGTTCAGCTTTATTACATACACATAAAAGCTTAAATGAGTTAATTAAAACACTTCTGTCAGAAAGCATGGGGATGTTAAATTTAGGGTTTTTTAAAGGAAGCAAGACATATTGAAAAGCTTAGTAGTGCAATATGATTGTCAGATTAAGTTCAGGAAGTGTGAAATGTAATGTTTACGAGCAGTGTTAACCTTGACATTTTGTACACTGCAAGCAGTTTACAAAGCAGTGTGATAAAGATTTCTAAGCAAAAGTTAATATATGAGCCTTTTAAGAAGTTCTTGGCAAGAGACAACCCAAAAAAACCCAATGAGATAAATTCACTATGTCTGAGTTCTGTTTTTCTTTAGGATTTTGAATTTGTCATTATTTTATCTTTAGTGTTCTGTGAAGGCTGTACATTTATTCCAAGAAGAAATATTGTTATGAAAGATAGGCTAGCAGTGGCAAATCCTAAATGATACTTAAGCTGCACGTAACATGTGGCTCTTGAGCTTAAAAAATATTCAGTTGTTGTGGTTTAACCCCAGCTGGTAACTAGAACACAGCAGCTTGCTTGCTCCCACCGCAGTGTGGAGAACTGGAAAACAAGTAACCTCTTAGATGGTGGAATAAGACCAGTTTAATAATTACTACAAAGCAAAATGTAATCATAATACTAATCCTGATAGTAACTCTAGTGGAAAGGAGAGGGCATCATGCTCTGTGCTATGGAACATCCCTTTGGCCACTTTGGGTCAACTGTCCTGGCCATGCACCCTCCTGGCTTCCTGTTCCTGTGCTCGCTGGCAGAGCATGGGAAACTATGAAGTCCTTGACTTAGAGTAAGCTGTACCCAGCAACATCAGTGTGTTATCAAAATTATTCTCATTCTCAAATGCAAAGCATAGCCCTGTACCAGCTGCTGGGAAGAAAATAAACTCTATCCCTGCCAAAACCAGGATGTCAGTGGTGCCTCAAGAAAAATCAGAGCAGTGGTATTTCTATGCACTCAATCTCTTTATCTGATTTTATTGTATTAGGTGTTTTGGGCCACGCTTAAATGTTGGAAATAACATTTCTTAGAATACAAAAATCAGCTTTCAAATCCATGTTTGAAAATGGGGGAAAGAGCAGCGTTGCTAGCTAGGCTGTTTGTATGTGATTTGTATCTACAATAATTTAAATACCACTTACTCCTTCAGTACAAATGTTAGTTACAATATATTTTTTTTCTAGGAACTTCATGGAAATGAATTCCTGGCTTGTGAAAATAAATTGGATCTAGGAATGAATGAAGAATATTCTTCTAAGAATCTATGGTATTAAATAAGAATTACTGAGAAACTCAAAGTGTAAAGAAGAAAATGCTATTTACTGGTGTCACAAGTGGATCTCTAGCTCTGAGGGCACAACCATGACTATTTTTTTTTTCTTCTGTTTGAGGCTTTACCCCATCCTGTATGAGGCAAATCTGGGTACTGTGGCTGTTCTGAGACTCTTTAAACTAGATTTCAGAATCTGTTGTGAATTTGGAGAGTGTCCCTGTTTTCCCCACTCAGAATAAGGAAGACCAAGTTCCATTTTCGTATGTCTCATAGCTAGCTGTGTCTTACTTTGTCATTAGGAAAAAAACCAACCCATGCAAACAAGCACAAAACTAAAACATATTCACCACTCCTGCCATGAGACAGTGGCCAATGCCTTGATGAAGTGGGAGCTAATGTGCTTCTTAGTTATCCTGTCTGCACCAGGCTCCTGTTGAGGTGGGAGAGGGAAGAGTGATACTGCAAGTCATCAAAAGTATTCAAAAGAGCAAAGCTAGTTTGCTGAGGAAGGACAATTTACTTTTAAATTACTGTTCAGTCTTCCAAAGGAGTGTTCTCTTGGTACTATTCCTGTTGAATGGAGAAAGCATGCAGGATGGTCGTAAGTTATAAGATAGATTGTGTTTAGCAGGTCTGGGTTCACTGTGATTATACAAGTTATCAACATAACCTATTTTACCAGTATTTGTTCTAATTACTAATTTTATGTACTTGTGCATTGTAGTAATACATTTTAAGAATAAAATTCACTTTTTCTTTCCAGTTACTTTAGTAATCAGAAAGAGAAGACAAAAGAAATTGCAAAAAATGAATCCTTGTCTCAGGAAGACCCATCATTAACAGCAGAAGAATCTGAAAGTGAATCTGTATATTCTACTGTGGAACAACATTCTTTGTCTTTAAAAAAAAAGAAAAATAAAACCAAAACACTCTCAGGATCTTGCAGTAAGATACAAAGTGGAGATTCTGATCGCTTGGCCAGTGAACAAACTAATTTTTGGCAATTTGGTGGAGATCAGACTTTGATTGGAAATGACTCAATAACACCGTATGCTTGCTTTTATGGACCGTCAGTAAAGAAGGTTAAAGCAGGATGGCTGGATAAATTATCCCCTCAAGGGTATGGTATTTGCAGTAGTTATTGTGTAATTGTGACAATATATGTTTGCATGAGAGATATTAAGTTTGTATTTAGTCACTGCTTAACATTTGTGGTGGAAGGGAAAAGGGAATTGTTTTCATTGAAAGAGCACCAAGCTTTTGCGAATTTAAAAGTTTTTAGTGATGTTACCTATCCGAAAGTTTTTTTAAGAGATGTAGTCAGGGAAAATATTTTTCTTAAAATTGTTGATCTCTACTCATGAGCTATAGTGGAAAAATACAGAATGAAGTTGTGCCAGTATTTCCAGTTGCTATATTTTTGCTGATTTTTGGTGGGTCACAAAGTAAGTGAAAACAAACTCTGATTCTGAAATACTTCTTTACTAATTTAGCCATGGATAATAATTTAATAATTAGTGTGACTGGAAGCCCTGTTGCTTTCTATCTGTGTTACTTGCGCTTTGAGTTTGGAATTCACCTGGGCTGAATTCCTCTTGTTTAATTTATTTTTGTGCCTAAAATTTGATAGTAGAAATCTGAGTTCAAGTCTTAAGATTACAAATAATGAAGAGAAGGGGCCACAATAGAAAATGGATTCTCTCTGTCACATTTGGGAGTTAGATGACAACAACAATAACATCAACAACATATCTTATATTTGATTTCTGTTGTAAGTTCTTTGTTTTATTTTAACTGATTTTACACTCCAGCTATAATTAGACTGTTTTTCACTAAAGAATGCTTCATTAGCAGATCTTCCATGGTAAATACTTGCTAACTCTGATGAAGTTCTTCTAACTTCCTCTTTTTAAATTGTAGTTTTCAGTTTCCATTTTTCTTATTACTTATGTTCTTATGAATTCTATGAATCCTTTTTTAAATTGAAAGTAGCACAATTTTACTTTTTAAGTCTGTTTCTGATCTTCACTAGGACTTAGCATCTAGAAATTAAAGCTGTTGTATTTGTTAATTCTATAATACATCTACTGTACTTCTATTCAAGCCTTAATAGATCTGCATTCTTTGTTGTTAGGACTGTATATTGAGCTGTGCTGAAAGTTATTATAGTGTTTGACCTTTCCTTTGATTATATGTTGCCATAATAATCATCAGCAGTATAATTCAGTATATATATATTTTTCAGTATATATAATTTCAGTATATATATATATTTTTAAAGTGAGAAATTTATGTTATTATGTTATTGTTTTGGAATACAACCTTATTTGAACTTACTGGAAGAAGCTCTGTTGTATAACAATTTCCATTTCTTCTTGTTCCTTTCTAGGAAATCTGATTTGACATTATACCTTTTTTATTTTGGTTTTGTGTTGATACAGTGATACATTGTTGAAGGTGATTAGCAAGATGGAATAATAGGTTTAATAAAACTCTTTTGCCATCGCAGAACTTCAGTGTGCGCAAAACTATTTTCTTTCCTTTTTAAATTGTTTTGAAAGTTTCATCCACATTTATGGATTGCCATTGTTCAACTTTACTAAAGAATCAAAGAAAAATTATTCACAGAGTGTTTCCACGTTCCTTTTTTTTTTTTTTTTTCTTCCTAGAATTATTGGCATACTGAACTCTCTGAGAGCTGCAGTTAGCTGTAACTTTTGTTTTATTTTACTTACAAGATTTTTTTTTTAAACACTTTTGGCAGTTAGCTAGCCGAGTGATGAAAAGTATAATTCTTGATTCCAGCTGGCTTGTCTTGCTCTATTTCAAGGGATAGAGTTGAGAACAAGTTACAAAAAACTTCAAGGAAGTGCAATGTGAGAATACATTATTTGGAAAAGATAATGAGTTAACCACAAAATTAGTAGTGGTTGGTACTGAGTAGAAAAGTTGCATGGTTATTAGCCTTGATCCAGTGACAGTCCACAGCTACATTTCAAGGACTTTGTCTCAGGGGTGGTTCAGTGAATGATACATTTTTGTTTCTTTTACTTACAATACCATTTCTCAAACATCTGAGGAATTTAAAACACCCAACAAAATTTTTAAAATTATTTTTTTTCAAACTATTGAAGCACTGTCATATTTTATTTCATTGCCCATCAACAGAATATTTCCTTCTGTTCTACACCTCTTATTCTTTTTATAAAGCTCCAATTTACACCCAGCACTTTGTGACTCCTTGGGGAAAAGAATATATACTGTTTTCTTAAATTGCTACAAATCATGCAATTAAAGTACGGGCTCTCTTTTTTTAGTTAATTCACTATAAATTGTACAGCCTTTGCTCACATTGTATGTGGTACTTAGGTTCACTTGTCCCTGTATAATCTTGAAGTTTATTGACATTTTAATGCAAAATAGATGGTACATTGGCCGTTCCAGGTTATGAAAAATGATGATTTATTGTAGTCATATAATAAAAGGTAATTAAGCCAGAGCTGCTATTTGATTAAAGTTTTGATAAGCTATCACAGTCTACTAATCTAGCAGAGAACTTACTTGAAAGGAAATAATTTTGGGAAAATTCATTAGTGGGTCTTGTTCTTGCTTAATTAACTTGTTTAATAGATTTTAGAACGGAGACATTTTTAGATGATAACTAACAAGCTGTCAACATTTTTAGTGGTTCAGGTTGATGTAAAAATATATTTTTAGAAGGTTTTTATAGAGCGTGAGTTAATGGCACACTGAAAATTTCCCATTAATGATGTCCAGTTGATAACACAAATTGAAAATTAAACTTCATGTTGTACTTGTTGGGAGATGTGGTGTGCTGCTATCCATTCATTGGCCAGAAAACAGAGTCTTGGAGATGTGTTGACATGGAATGACTTGGAGGTACCATAGCCTGTAAACAGAGATATCCTTTTCATAAGCATGACAGTGAGATGGTCATTTGAGGTTCTAAGCTTTCGTTTTTGGAAAGTATCTTAATAGAGCTTGTGGCACTTAAAGTTATGCTCTATGTTCAGAATATTGATTTGAACAGGAAGCTAAACAAGATTTGACCTTTCTATAATTTGTGATTGAGACATTCTTAAAACCAGTGTTAGCTGTATATTAATTGTGTTAATTTTTGATTCACAGCAAACGTGTGTTTCAGAAGCGCTGGGTTAAATTTGATGGAGAGAGCATTTCTTATTACAACAATGAAAAGGTAAGAGACATGTTTTGGTCATGTTTGGAACAAAATGCATCTGTGTAATACACAAGGTACTATAATTGGAATCTGAATAATTAGAAATGAATATCCATCTTATGTTAATTTTCAATTCTAAAATACTAGGGTGAGATGTAATTAAGTATTTTAAGGTGTACTTGTCTTCATGTATTGTTCATCCTTTTGTTTCCTAGAAGGGCTTGTATTACTCACCTTTCCAGGTAGATAGCATCAGATTTTTTTTTTACTTTAGTGAGAGACTGCTGCTGTTTTTGGAACAGAACAGGATCATGCTAAACACTTTTAAGAGAGTGTTATTTTGATAGTGTTTGCAGAGTGTTGTGTCATGGGAGCCTAGCATGCTGGAGATTGTGAGAGCAAAATTAAAAGTAGCATGGAAGACCACTTAAAAAAAAAAAAAACAACCCAAACCTATACACTTGTTGACTCTTGGATTAAAAATGTCTTTTTCCTGTTTGTCTTCTATGCATAATTGCATGTCATGGAACTAGGTTAGGTTTGCATGGGAATGTTCAAAACCAGTACTACAATGTATGTGGCTGGTTTTGTTTCTGTACTGAGGATTGAATCTTGCTGAAACATTTGCAGACTCGTGAGCTGCTTTGATTAAAGTAGTTCACTTCTTATATGTGATACAAAAATGCATTGGTAAATCATGGTTTTCAGCAAAGCGTGTTTTCCTTGTAATTCTCTTGGAATTTCATGTGATTACCCTTCAGAGCACTACAAAATTCTTTTTCTTTTGCTCTGTGATTTACTAATTAATTTTTCCTCTTGGAAGTAGTGAAGACCTTGTTAGACTTAAAAGTGATAGATGATTGTACAATATGCATGTTAAGGGAAGTTGAGGTTCCTTTCCACATGCATATGTGTAATTTTAAATGCTGGAAACCATTTCCTTGTGAACATGCATATTACATTAGGAAGAAAATAAAGTTTCAGGTAAAAGTTCTGAAACAGGATGCTGGTTGGTGGTAAGAGATCTATAGATGCCTTATGATAGGATGAGGATGTAAGAACAGAAGTAAGATGAGACTGTTTATTTTCTGAGGGGCTGGGGAACTAAGAAAAAGCTCAAAAAATTGTCTACATTGGTGTTTTTGCTTACTGATTGCAAATTTGAAACAATCTGTTTTTACTTGCTTACTTTATTTCACTTACAGTAGAAGACCTGATTTTGTAGGTGAAGGGAACAATAGAATAAGGAGAATAATGTTTGCATTACAGTGACAGAAAATGGTAACCCTTTGCAGTATTGATCCCACAGCTTCAGAGGAGCAGAAAAGCAGGGTTAGTCATTAAGAAAGACTTGAAAAAATAGAGAAATGGGATTTGCTTAACACTGTCTGTAGCATAATTAGGGAAAGAAATGCTAATAAAGAACTTAGTCTTTTATCTGCACTGGGAATTTATTTTTACTTTTTCCTTCCTTTTGAAAGTCACTGAAAATGTTACTTGGAGGTCAGTTGTGCTAGAATAGCACTTGTTACACGTCTGGTTGTGATAAGAGATTCCAGAAGTATTCTCTTCTGCTGAAATGAATGTTTAGTGTGTCACATGATGCACAGGAAGCTGCCAGCACTGCATCCTCTATTTAAAAGGTCTCTGTGGTAGGTTAGGCTATCAGCAGCTTGGCAAACACTTGTGGTGAAGCCTCTTTGTCTCACTTTTCCTGGAATCTGAGCCCAAGCCTCACTCTTAGTATTGAAGGAGATGCTGCTTGGTCTCTGTGTATACAGTTTGACTAAATCTGGGCGTCTGACTTGTTAACTTGGTAAGTCACATACGTGAAGAAATCTTATATCTGAGAACTGGGAGGCCTGAAGCAAATTTTGTGAACTGAGGATTTCGTGAAACTCAAAATAGTTTGCAGATAGGAGGAAAACATAGTTGGGTACCAGTATTTCTTAGTTCCCAGCAGGATTGTGCTGAACGAGCAGTGGTGTCACTCAAGAAAATGAGTTTTTGGTGCAGTGGTCTCTGCTGGATCACTCTCTCCACACCTAGGGTGTTTGTATTTCATGCAAGATGGATATCAGCATTTTCCTGCTGTTGCTTGTGTGTTGTTACCTTGAGATTATAAACAACTATTTGCAGACCCATCAAGACCTGTTTGCAACTTGAGCTCCTTGCAAGGCCTTGCATGTCCCCCTTCCTACCTACATAGCTGGCCATTTATATATTTAAGTGGAGAAGTTGTTGTTTTAATTTTAGAACTTAATGGCAAGTTCTGTCTATTCTAGTCTGTGTTTGTCTTAGGATGTTCCTACACAGACAAGTGCGTTATAAAGAAATTATACTTTTGGTTTCATGTATCAATTAAAAGTAGTTCTCAGAAGGAAACCAATCCATACTTGATATTTTTCTTCTTATTACAAGCAGGGAAGGTTAGACTCAGTGGAATGGAACTGTTTATTTTACCCAGAAACACTACCAATATTAAATAGCTCTATTTGTCATTCAAATTAGGAGCTAGAGAGGAGTGAGGTTCTCAAGAAGGGGAAGTGTACTACATGGCTAATGAAGAGTGAAATAACCAGAGACTATAGAGGGAAGACACAGAGAGTATTATTCCTGAAAATGCCCTGTGAATACTTCTTTGAATGATTTAAACACCAAACACCAATTTTAACCATATTTTTCCTAACCTTGTTTTAGTTGCGTATCAACTAAATAAAGATCTCTACTTTGTATCACCATACGTGAAAAAGTGATTCAGCTTTTAACAAACAGCATCTGACCTAGGGAAAGTTTTGGGTTGAATCTGTGTTGCTCTATTTCTTCTGTGTTCCTGGTCCTGAGAAAGCTGATGTAGTCAGAGCAACATCCCACGTGACTTTGTCTCAGAGAATGTGGTTAATTGAGGAGGGGAAGGTAGAATTTGTTTTTTCAGCTACCCTATATGCACAAGTTTTGCTTCAAATTTCTTCTTACTTTTGGCAGAAATCTGGTTTTTTTACCATGCACCTTATAATAAGGCAAAAACTTCTGGTTATGTTGAAAGTTTTTATTTAAAACAGCTTAGCATTCCTGACAAATATATTAGTAATTTAGGAAAAATATTTCACTCTTCAAGTGGAGAACTTCAATATTTTGTTGTGTCACAGTACAAGTGAACATTACAAAGAGCAAAATTCACTGCAAAACAGATGAATCAGTGTCATTCTTGAAATAGGTCATACTTAATCTGTTGTAGAAGTAAAACCAAAGTAGTCCAAAATGGTATTTTCCAGGATCCGTTAGCTCATCTCTGAATCACAACTGTCGAGGAGTGATGTGGGGCTTTATTTGAAAATTAAAGTTTCTGCCAAACCAGCTGATATAAAAAAACTCACCCAAACATTTTGCTTTTCCCTGCTGGAACATTTTTTGTCAAGAGAATTCTTAGCAGCTCTAAAACTAGTTTACACCACTCAGTAACAGAATAAATAGCTGTGAAGTTCTTGGCTGTGTTTGTTTTGGTTTGTTTTCTATATTCCTAAATAATTCACCTAATTTCTAGTCTGGAGTATTTCAAAGAGAGATATTGTATCTTGATCTACAAGAGCTTTTTAACTGGCATTTTTTTTTTTTTTTGCACATGAAAGGAAAGCTGCTGCGCAAGAAAGATTGATAAATTATTATGGTTTAAACTGTATTTGAAAATATGTATGCCTTGGAGAACAAAGCTTTAAAAAGGATGATGGATGATTGTTTAAATAGCAAAGCAAAACTATGCTCAGCTTAAAAGGAAATGGACTTTTTTTTTGAGCAAATGAAATAAAATAGTTGTAACTTCCAGCAGTCTGTTATTCTCTTGCAGTAGTACCGAATACAGCCAGTAGATGCCTGCAAACACCATAACATATTTGTAACTGAGCACCTACAGAAACAGTAGATGCAAAAATTTTGTTTTACCATGGAAGGATAAGTTAATAGTTAACTTAATATCAAACCTCATTAAAAATATGTTAAAATCACTCTTTTAACAAATATAGCCATAATGAAAATATCTATGCAGTTCTATCTGTGGTCGTTCTGACAATTCCTTGTGTGTAACTATAGTAACATGCTTGCTTCTGCTGTGTTTCAATATTTCTCTATTTATCCACTAAACCACCTTTGCTGACGTGTATTAGTACCTCAAAGTGAAACAACATTAGTATATTAAACTCAGGATACACTGGATCATTTTTTTGTTTACTTTCTGCTTCACATTCACAGTGTTCCTTGAGTGCTTGTATGAAGTCTGTTATAATAATTTATACTTTGGGAGGGAAGTTATTACAGAACAATTTCTTTATGGGGACCTGACTCGGACTATTACTGCATCTGAATCATAAATTTTATCATTATATCTGAGTTACCTTGGTCAGAAAATGAATTCATGAAAGTGTAGTGGAGACAAGAGCAGCATTAACTGGAATCCAGAAATAATGCAGATGTATTTCTGAAATGCACGTCTGCTTCAGCTTTCTTTCCTGTCAACCCCCACCCCAAACCTTTAGGTTAATTAGTTTAAAAGGTGAGCTGCTTGGAGAAAGTATTTCTAGCAGTTCCTTTTCCCCATCTTGCATTTGTGTTCCATTCAGTTGTCCTAATATCTAGTTGGAAATCTAAAAATACTGAGAAAATTTGTGCTGACCCCAAATTATTGTGGTTTAAACTCAGCCAGCAACCATGCCCCACACCCATTCACTCTTCTCACAGTCAGGATGGGGAAAGAATCAGAAAAATAAACATGAGAACTTGTGGGTTGATACAGACACTTGAGGAGGTAAAGCAAAAGCTGTGCACAAGCAAACCAAGGAATTCATCCACCACTTCTAATGGGCAGGCAAGGCAAGTGTTTGGCCATCCCCAGGAGAGCAGGACTCTATTCTGCTTAATGGTTACTTGAGAAGACAAACTCCATGACTGCGAACATCCCCCAGCTTTATGTACTGCACATGCTGCCATGTGGTATGGATGTCCCTCAGGTCTGCTGGGGTCGGCTGTTCAGGCTGTATCACCTCCCATCTTCTTGTGCACCCCCAGCCTCCTCGGGGGTGGGGTGGGGTGAGGAGCAGAAAAGGCTTTGATTCTGTCTCAGCTCTGCTCAGCAATGGCTGAAACATCCCTGTGTTGTGAACCCTATTTCTATCATCAAACATAGCCCCATACTAGCTACTGTGAAGGAAATTAGCTGTATCCCAGCCAAAACCAGCACACACATCTAGCAGAAAAACATACCTGATCCAAGCTAGAGTATTCTTGTTAGCACTGACAGGACAGTGTATTTTGCCAGTGTGATGCTCTTGTTTGTATTCAAATTCAGGGATAAAATCAGTGAATTTACCTTTTTTATTGGCTACCCACTGGCAAGGTGCAAGGGGGAACAGCAAAACTGTTTGGAATTCTCTGACTGGAGAAAGTATAATATTTTTCCCATGTCTATCATACAAGTATCATAATTATATATTTTCAAATTATTTTTCTGTGAGACAGTAAATATAATTTACTTTGGCATAAAATAGTAAATTAAAGCATGATGTTTTGCAATATTAATGCCATGAGATAATTTGTGAAGTTGAATCTCTGATATGCACAATCTATCTTATCATGGGATTTTATTCTATTTTAAAAGGTAGTAGATGTGCATAGATCCAGAACAGTGAAGTTGGTGATAGGTAAGTAGTGAAGGGGTTCATTTATTCAGTTATATTAAGTGTGGTGAACTCCCTAAACCTCATGACAAGTAGTGTTACATCAGAGAAATTGAAAATTCTATGAGAATTAAATATTTTGACTGCCTTTTTATTACAGGAAATGTTCTCGAAAGGAATAATACTGCTCTCTGCAATAGCAACAGTAAGAGTTCACGGGGAGAATAAGTTTGAAGTTGTCACATCCCATAGGACTTTTGTTTTCCGTGTGGATAAAGAAGGTAAGTAAAAGATGTGTTTCTAGAAATTGCCAAAAAGCCATGTAATCACTGTTGATAAATTCTGTTTCTGAAATATAGCTTGTTATATTATGAGAAATATTTCTGGAATCCAGTTGGTTTAAGCTCATAAAGTGAAACTGGAGATAATTCAGTCTTTGTAAGAACAGTGGAAATTGCTGGGCAATGGCTTTTTCAGATATTAAAATGAGACGACTATTTTCCCAACTCTTCTGCCTCCTCCCCCATTCTTCCCAAAGATTAATTTGTCTGAACATTTCTCAAGTCTCACTAGCAGCTCTTACAGCCTGGGTCATCTCTGAGTCACCACTTGATAAAAAATTGACAGAGACAATGAATGATGCTGGGGATGTGATGCTGTGATCAAAGGAAATCCGAGGTTTTCTGTCCTATACAGTATTTTCAGCCAGGTATTGATAGAGATTACAAATGTAAATTGTAGCAAGGCAGTTAGTATGCCTTCTAATTGAATGCTTTATCAACCTACAGCTGTAATATGTGGAATCTATATCAGTGCATGTATGATTTATTTATGGAAACAATCAAATAAAAATGAATGCCTAGAAAAAAGGAATTGTGCAATATGTATTTACAGCAGTACATGCCAGAGCCGTTATAGCTCTGGGGTCTCTCGGCATTTCCATTACCAAATCCCATTTTTATGGGTTATAGTCGATAGTAAACATTTGCTGCAGGCTGTAACAGGAGTGCAGCATCAATGAACAAATCCTTCTTATCAGGTTTGGCTCAAATAATTTCAGTCATTTTTATGCTCTTAGCTGAGTTTAAAAATATGTATTTCTTTATTATTTTTGAATTTATCTTCTAAATTTATTTTAATTTTTTTTCATAAATTATAATATAACCATCTTGGTGCAATACATCTTGGGGGGCTGCAATTTTTTTTGTAGACCTTTGCCTTGGATACTATAAAAATGTTAAAAACTTATGCTGACTTGTAAAATATATTCAGAGCGACCACTTGTTATACATGAAATTCCATTTTCATACAGTATATAACCATCTTTGGACATAGTAAGCTGTCTGTAAAGCTGTTCACTTAAGGTTAGAAATGCCTATTATATAAGGAATGTGGCCCAGAACTAGATGATGTATTCCCAGTAAAGTATGGAAATAACCCTGCTTGATTTCTGTTATGTGCAAAAAAACCAAAACTGGTACTTGATGCTATTACTTCTGTGGATTTGTGTTTGGGAATTGTTCTGGGACTATTCAAAGGGTACTTAACTCTTTCAAAGATTTTGAAATGGAGACTTTTATATGTATTTTGAGATATCAGAAATGCATTACTTTTGGATGGATTTAAATATCTAGAGGGAAAAGCACTATATATAATGATTTGGAAAGTTTAGGGGCTTTTGGGGGCAAAATAAATAACCAAACAAGGGATAGCAGTGAATTAGAGCATAACTTGCTCAGATGTAGTGAGATTTTGTTTCAGCAGAGTGAAATACCATTGAAAAAAGACACTTCTAGAGTAATTTCATGCCCTCAGCTATACTAAAGTATTTTGAAAAGATTACTGAAGTATTTCAATACAGTATATATGTATTTTAAAGCAAAATTTTTATAGGAACACTTGGATCACATTCCCTAATCTGTCAGGCTGCTATCTTCCTTTTCTACAAAGTATTTTATGATACCTAAATTTGTGTATTTTTTGCTGTATGTTGCACATATACCATTTATGAAGTAAGAATGTTACTATTTCAGTGGTGCTCCCTGCAGTCTTCCAAGCTAATATTGCCAACTTCATACATACTGTGTATAGACATTTCAATCCCTCCCTCTGACTGATCATCCCCCCCCCCAATATATTTTGTGATCTGGCTCTTTCAGAGCAAACAGTTGAAATATTCATGATATTCCAATCGCATAAGGCAAACTAATTCATTCAGACTACTCAGCATTAAAGTATATTGATCTTAGTCCAGTCAAATGTCTGAACACAGTGAATGAGACTGAGAGAAACTTTATTACTTCGCCTCCTTGTGTTCATGTATTTGTAAGATGTTGCATTAATAATGTATGCAGAGATGCTCAAACACACATTTTCTTAATTACTCAGTACCCTTGACAATGTCAAGCTTAAACACCACACCTTAATGGAATAGATTGTAAATTACCAAGTCTTTTTTCTTAAAAGCATGGCCAAGCATGGAATAGTGGCGATGATAATGCCTCTTCAGTGACAGATCATATTTAGGCTCTCTGGTGTCTGCTTACATAACTGCTGTAATTCTTTCCCATTGATCTGGCTTCCAGAAGGTGAACATGCCACCTGTCTGCCACCTCAGTCTTTAAGCTGTCTGGGATAAAGTATCTCAGAACTAGCAGTCATGATTTTAAGAATCTCGATCATTAGTTTGTTTGGATTGGTGTTTTGATTGTTGGGAGTTAATTGGATGACTGTCCATCTAACACCTCCACTCATTATTTTTATTTACACCTTCTCGTCAACGTGGATGTTCTCTCTTCTATGGCATTGCTGTACCATCAACATAGCAACAACGTTGAGAAAACCAATGTGCAGAGAAGAATGAAGCTGCTGCTTAAATAATGGTCTTTGTCTACGTTTTTTTTCTTGTTTAGAAGAAAGAAATGACTGGGTTAATACGATGCTCAATGCCTTGAAATTGATGCCTGATAATAACTCTCAGTCTCGAACTTCTGTCACCCCTGAGAAAAGTGGATATCTTGAGCTGAAAGGATACAAAACCAAAATCTTTATTCTACTTCAGGGGAGTACTGTATGGATCTGCAAAAATGAGCAGGTAAATTTTTCATGTGCTTTTTTGTGAATGAAAGCTTATAAAAATGGTTTAACTAGTGAGTTGGAAATTGATGGCTCTTTGTGAATAGGTGCATTTCAATATAAATGCATATCTCTTTATATGTAGTACTTTATTGCTGAAATTCTCAGAAGGCTTCACAAAGCAGGCAAAGAATCATTATGTCTGTTGTACAATAGAAAAAAGTGAATATATAGTGAGGTGAAGTGAAAAGCTCTGAATGTCAAAACACGTTAGTGTCAGGGCTGGGATTAATTCACTCTTAAAATGTGGGCCATAAGCACTCAGCTTAATCAGAAGGCTTATTTTGTGCAGTGTTTTATAATGCACTGCCCTGGAAAATGTGCTATACAGAAATATATCGTGGTATTTAACTGATACTTCAGGGAAATGTTCAGAAATGATGCTCTTTTTGTTTCCAAGAATAGAGACTGGCCAGATTCTGTTGTGCACTGTAGTATTTTAAACAAATCCAGTATTAAAAAATGTGAAGTAGGCCTATCTTTTCAACTTCCAAAATCTAGGGCTTTTAGTTTTGTTTTGGGCATGACTATATGATAATATAAAGTGGAATTCTCTAGGGTGCTGTAGGCAGGGAATAAATGGGGATAGTTGGGTTCAATGAATAATTGTGTGAACTAGTGGAAGAAAAATCTATTGACATTAAATGGCAGGTGCTATTTCTTTGTGAGGCAATTGATTACCTTCAAGTAGCTGGAACCTGGGATGGCATTGCGGGACGTGTTTTTACATTCTTGCCTTGTTCTGTTTCTTTCAAAGTTGTCTACAGGCAAATCCCTGTCTCAAATGTCTCTCTTGGAGCTGATCTCACTTCCTCTCTTGTTATCCTCTGTGCAAAATTATTTGGGTGTGCTTCAGGGTCCACGTAATGCTTGATATAAAATCTTAGCATTCTTTCCCAGGCTATGGCAGGAAATTAGAGAAAGATCTGATTTTCTTTCTACTTACTGTACTTAAAGGAAATTTTAGTTGTTAGGTACATTCTTTGAAGTCAGTCAACAGCCAACAAATCAAGAATGTTGTAATTTGGTTTGCATGGCAAACTTTAGGAGGGAGGATCAGCAAAGTGGGATGAACTGACTACGACCCCCATTCCCCATCCCCCTAAGGTGCTGAGTGGGGATTAGGTGGAGAAAATCAGGAGCAAAGTTAAGACCATTAAGAAGGAAGGGGTGGAGGAAAGATATTTTAAGATTTCATTTCATTTCTCATTGTCCTACTCTAGTTGGATGGGTAATATAAAATAAAGATTAAACTAATTTACCCAAGTTGAGTCTGCTTTGCCTGTGACAGTAATTGGTGAGTGATCTCACCCTGTCCTTACCTCATTCCTCAATACTTCTGTTATATTTTCTTTCTCCTGTCCAGTTGAGGGAGAGGGGGAGTGATAGAGCAACTTTAGTGGACATCTAACATCCATCCAGGATCAACCCACCACACACATGATACAGTTTATGGATTTATGCTGTTCTGTAACCATAAAAAAAACTCCCTAAGTTATTTAGATATGTAATATGATACCAAAAGTGTATTTGCTTTGTGTCATTTGAATTTAAACCCGCAGCATATGTTTTGCTGACTGATCATCAAGGAGAGAAATGGGTTTTCATAGCTGAGCACAGTACTCTTTATATATACTGAAATCTTTAGGCCTGATTATTGTAATGAGTAGGTGACGTGTCAGTTTATTTAAGTTCACAGCTCATCTTTAAGGAGGAGCAAAACCAAGATGCAAACACCACCCCTCCTTTCTGAGACTCTGTATTTCACTGAGGTGCTCTTGCATTTAGAAAGAATGAAGTTGACTGACTTCATAGTTGTTGCTTGTGAGACTCACATGATGAGTGTGCTCAGTGTTACTCTTCTGTCATGGCACTTCCAGGTATTTTATCAGAGATGGTCCATGGAAAGCATTCTCATCCATGAAAATGTTTTTGTGAATGTTCATTGTTAACAAGCCACTTTTCCTTTCAGGACTTATGCTTTTTGAATTTTATGCCCCTGAATATTTTTGAGTGGTCCTTGTGAATGTTCTGAGCTTTTTTGATTGAGGAGTAAAGATATCCAGACTTGTGGAGGAATTTCTCCTCCAGAGTGATAGGTCATTTGAAACTAGTTATGTTCCTCTTGAGTGTTGCAGTACCAGGCATCAAATTTTTGCTTTTTCCCTTTGTTCTTACTCACATATAACTGGAACATCTTTCTTGCCTCCAGTAGTGTTTTGAACTTCCTCTGTTGATGTGGGGCACACCCAGCTCTGCCCACTGTGTTGAGTCAGTTTTTCTGAATGTATGTTGATACAAAACAGAGCCGTTTACTCTTGAAGGGTTCTTGATTGCTCTTTTCTGCATTTTCAGAGGCAGATTGTATGATTCAGATACCCTAAGACTGCTCTCCTCCCCCATCACTTTCTGTTTCTACAGATTTTTTTAAATTTTTTTTTTGTGTGTACACATGTTCTATTGTTTGTGCTGTTGTGTGGCAGATTGTATCTGTTCTGCCCTTTCAACACCATGCATTTCTGAATTGCTTTATCTGATCATGAAGGCACATCCTTATCCAGCCCCTTTGCTAGATATTTATTTCCTTCTAATACATGGATGCTTTGCAAAGACCACGGACTGCAGTGCAGCAGAAGGCAAACCAAAATCAAGCTCTGAAACAGAATGGTTAGAAGTGCTGTCAGCCTGTTAACTCCTCCTGTGTGTATGAATATTGTAAACAATGGTGCAAAACCATCTTCTTCTCAAAGCCTACTTACCTAACACCCAGAAAATTCAAATGGTCCTGACATGTTTCTTTGCAGATTCTGCATTTGAACAGTATCCTTTCTTTATGCAATTTCTGGGTTTTTGTGAATCAGAAGAAATACCTTCCCTCTTTAGGCTTTCAAAGTCTGCAATTCTTTGGCTACCTCTTGGGTTTTAATTTCAAGCTGGAAAACAGAATGACTTTTACTGCAGTGCTGAAGAAAACCATCACAGTGCAGCACTAATCCATTAGAGGGCGCTGTTGATCCAAAAATCCTTCCCTGACTCAAGTTTGCAGTTGAGCCAGTAATTATTAGGCAAATCTGTCCGGGGATGTCCTCAAATCCTGTTCATATTGGAATTCACATCCATACTAGACTCCCAGAGAGCCTTAGAGGGGTTTATTATAACTGCAGTGCTAAAAGACACCTATTTAGACTTCTTACAATGTTGAAATGAGATTGGATTGAGCTTATTCATTGATTTCTAATAAACTTGATAGAGGAGAGTCTGCTGTTACTTTAAAAAAAAAAATCTTCAGTGTTAAAAGTGGAGAAGATCCTAAGCCAAATGCCAAATTGTAACTTTACTGCCATGAACTTTGTGAAGTTCAGATTGAGATCAGAACATCATGTCTGAGGCCTCTTTCTAGTTAAAAAGTGATTGGTTTAGCTTGAACTTGTGGCAGTGATACAGTGCTAGTACGGAACCATCAATTTCTTTGACTCATGTAGTGTAAATTTCTTAAACTTCCTCTCTTGAGCAAAAGTGAAAAGTAAATCATACTGGATCAATTTGTTCAACCTGCAGCTTGCTGAAATTCCCATTTCTGTTTCAAAGTAATTCATGCTTAGATAAAAAAATGTCATCTGATCATTCATGGCAGTTGAAACATTGGCTTGAAATGTCAGTCTGCAGTGGCAGTGGCAGTGCCAACCTTCCCTTGGTTACCATCAGAAGGGGTCTGACAAATGCTTGTCTGGTCTGCTTGAATATAACCTTTGTAAGGTTATATTTAAGATTTACTGGTATCTAACATCGGGGAGAACCTAGATGTCATAGTGTTTGTGCTAGAATTTGCCTTTGAAAAGAGAAATTGGGATAATCTTGTTACTGCTTTGGGTGGTTAGAAGTATTTGTCTGGGATATTTGAGGAAACTTTGCTAAATATAAAGATGGGGGACTGGTATGGCTGTGTGCTGTAATAATTTGTGACATGTTTTCTCCATGCCTGACTCCAAGCTAAAGCTAGAATGGTGATGAGTATTCTCTCTGTTATGTATAAGCAATAATATACATTAGTTATTAAAAACCACTTGTTTCATTTTGGCTCAATGTTCCTATTGATTTCAGAGGGTGTTTTCTTTTGAGAAAGATTTAAATGATTTGCTCTGTGGCAGATGTAAATGTTTATTCATGTTGAATGAACCAGTAAGGGTGCATAGTAATTTTAATTTCTTCTGTAATGCTAATGGTGCATTTAAAGCAAAACTGGACAATACCAAAGGATGTATTATGAGAAAGGATATTAAATAGGCAGAAAATGGCAAAGGGAAGGATAATGTAGAGAACTGATACAAGGATAGCTGAAAGGACAAGCCAAAGCTGATGCTTAAGATTGGCATCTTGAAAGAGAGGAAGTGATGTGAATGTCAGTGGAAGGAAGCAGAAGGGATGTGTGCATGAATCTCTGTCTGCATAAGAGCAGAGTTATGTCCTTATCTCTGTTAAGAAATACAGGTTTAAAGGGAAACATTTTTGAGCAGCCTGATCTAGTGAAAGGTGCCCCTGTTGGATACGTGTTTCAGGGGGATTGCATTAGATAATCTTTAAGGGTCCCCTCTTACCCAAACCATTCTATGGTACTATGAAATACATATTGAAATACATGCATACAATGCCAGAGACCTTGTGGTTGGGATTCAGGGGCAGACTTGGAAGTCTTTTGGTATACAACAATGGGAATTTATAATGATACTCTGCAAAGGGGATTGTTTATTAGGAAATGTTCTGGTTTTACCTGGAGAAAATAGTATCCTGATTAATAATCAAGAACATGATGAATGAGAGAGGAATCCTTTTTAAAAAAAAGTATCTCTTAAGAACAGTTAAAAGTGTTTACAATGGAAGGCTACCAAAGAAGAACAATTAAATGAAGTCCTGAAGATGAGTAGTAATGATTGGTTGTCATGCTAAAGCATCATGAGAAATTCTTTTTAATGTATGTAGATTCTTTCAAGATTATATTTGTGAATAGAATGAGTACAAGGTGATGGAAACAGCAATACGAGAAAAAATGGGGGAGAGAAGTTGAATGCAAGTTGAGCAGCAAGGAAAATACAAGTTTTGAGATCTAATGAGAGTTGCCTGAGAAAAGCAGCTGAGTTCTGAAAAGGATGCTAGGGAAAAAGGTGAGTAAAGGCAACAAAAGGAAGCAGGAGGAGGAACAAGACCATTTAGATGGCTGATAGAGGAGAGAGAAATGCCTGGTGTGTTTGGGCTGTGGCAGTGGAAGGAGGAATTATTGAGAATGAGACAAGAAGAAGAAGCGCAATCCTTGTAATTGTGTTTCTCCTGTTCCTCATTCTCATCCCACATCCTCATCTCCCATGCCCCAAGAACGTGTGCTTTTAGAGAGTTTATAATGAAAAACTGTTGTTTGTAATTACTGGGAAACTCTTAAAGAAATTGTGATGTACTTGATTGCTAGTCCAGACCATGATCAAACATGGTTACAAACATGGTTACAACTCAGCTTGTCCTGGAATGCCTTAAATAGGTGGAGGTAACAGAAAAACAAAAGAACATGTTCCCTTTATTTTTTTTGATTCATTTCAGCTTTGCTCTTCCTTCATAACAAAACAAATCTGTAGCAAATGTTAAAAAGCAAAAACAGAACAACCCAAAAATGTACCAAATACATTGGAGGAAGAAAGACTAATATGAAGAAGTGTTTTAATACATTGATACATTTTAATACATTTGATACATTGGTGATTTGTAGTGGAATAGAATAATCCAGCCTCTTTTAAATGTAGTTATTTGCATCAAGCTGTAGTTGGGATGATAGATTAAGGTCACATCCCTAATTTTCTAGCAGTTCCTTGCAAAAAATTCTTTCCAATTTTCCACACTCAAAAACATAGCAACGATCAGTTGCTGTGCATGACATAAGAAACAACTGAACAGGGAATAATTTGAATGGTGTAAGAAAGCTTTAAATCTTTTGTTCTTGCTTGTTAGAATACAAAATTAATGATTACAAGAAATTGTGTTGAGTGAGGAAAAGGTTTGTTGTTTTTATGACAATTACATCTTCAGTTTTAAACTAATTGCACCCCTACTTCAAAGGTTAAAAATACATTTTGCACCCCTAAAAGATTAAAAAATAAGTTTAAAGTAATATGCTGCTAAAGTGTCTCAATCAGAGAAGAAAAATGTGTCAATGACAATCTTTATAGGGAAGATCTGCATTTTACATTCAAAAATAATTTTGTGTGATGTTGTTCTAGATTGTGGAAAATATTAAAGAATACAGAGAAGGGCATAAACAGGACTTCTATCCAAAAAAAAAGAAAAAAATAAGAGTTAGTGTTAAGTTCTTGTGCAGCTAAACTTTGAGGATTTTTTCCTGCTCATTTGTTTTTATGCTAAGATCTTGTTGAGATGTAAGTACACCCAGAGCAGTCATGAAACATGGTAAAAAGCCTAATGCTTCCACAATGATAAAAAGCTTCCTGATTAATCTGATTTGGAGGAAAGTTGTCACTTTTCAGTAATGCTCCATCAAAGTTTGTGGATGACTAATACATATATAGCCAGCTACCTTAATCACTTAAAAATTAACAGTGAAGAAAAGTGGGATTTGTTAGAATATCATGAAGATTTTACATCGTGGCAGAGCACACGCATAAGCAGTGGAAGGTTTCAGGTCTACTTGCCATAAAGCTATTATACAATTAATGCAATTTTGGGGAAATCTATTTATTTCTAAGAGAACTGGAATTTCCCAAGACCATTGTCCATCACTATAAATGTTGCTTGTTTTTAAACACTGCTTTTTGAAGCTTGGCTTTAAATCCCATGGTAAAATAATGCATTGGATTAAAAGCCCTAAATAGAGGAACCAGAGCATTGTTATGGAAACTTCCTCTTATAATTGTAGACTGGGTTTGCATTTATCTTTTTATTTGAAATCACATGAGAAAGTTATTTTTGCATTCAGTTAATCCAAAAGGTTGTATAATCAGCATATATCTGTATATATACACATTTAAATAACATAGTCTTGTTTTTTGTATGTGTGTGCAACAAGAAAGTTTGAGGTGACAGTGAAACTGGAAAAGGAAGTATTTTCCAAGAGCACTTGGATCTCTTTTCTTTCAATAGTTTGATATACTGTTGAATTAAATGCAGCTAGAACACTATTTGATTTCTGTTTAATTTTAAGTGTTTTAGTCAGCTCTCATAGGAAACATGCTGAAAAACTAGTCAGTAGCTTTGGTTTGCTTTTTCTCTTTTAAATTGAATGCAAGGTAAAACAAATTTTCCCCATTCCTCTGTTATTTCTATGCATTTGCTGCATTTGGCTTAGTTTGCTGATTGCTTTCTTTCCTCAGCCTTTTTTTCCTATACTTTATTTCTACTATTAAACTAATTAGCATAGCTAAAATATTAATACTTACATAAAATTACATGGCCATTACAGCAGTGAAGACCAGAGCATTTCTGAGGCAGTGTAGACAACATATCTTCACATATTCGTTCCACAAACTTAGGTACAAACATATGTTAAGATCATCCTAGAATCATCATAAAATGTCTTGGGTTGGAAGGTACCTCACAGGTCATCTAGTTCCAGCCTTCCTGCCATGGACAGGGATGCCACCCTCTAGACCAGGGTGCTCAAAGACCCAACCAACCCAGCCTTGAAGGCTTCCAGGGATGGGGCATCCACAGCTTCTCTGGGCAACCTGTTTCAGTGCCTCACCACTTTCACAATAAAGAATTTCTTTCTAATATCTAATGTAAACCTACTCTCTTTCAGTTTGGATCCATTCCCTCTTGTCTGTCACTACATGCTATTGTAAAAAGTCCTTCTCCATCGTTCTTTAGGTACTGAAAGGCTGCAGTTAGGGTCACCCTAGAGCCTTCTCTTCTTCAGGCTGAACAAACTCAATTCTCAGTCTTTCCTCACAGGAGAGGGCTCCATCTCTCTAATCAACGTGGTGGCCCTCCTCTAATGGGTCTGTGTCCTTCCTTTGCTGGGACCCCAGAGCTGCTGCAGCCCTGCAGGTGGGGTCTCAGCAGAGCAGAGGGACAGAATCCCCTCCCTCCCCTGCTGCCCACGCTGCTCTGGATGCAGCCCAGGACACGTTTGGCTCTCTGGGCTGGGAGTGCCCATGGCTGGGGCCTGTCCAGCCTCTCACCCACCAGCATCACCAAATCCTCCTTGGCAGGGCTACTCTGGAACTGTTCATCCCCCAGACTGGGCTCATACTGGGGGTTGTTCTGACCCAGATGTAGCACCCTGTACTTGTTCTTGTTAAACCTCATAAGATTCCCATGTGCCCACTTCTCAAGTTTGTCCAGGCCCCTCTGGAGACCATCCTGTCTCTTGGGAGTTTCAGCTGCACCATTTGACTTGATGTCATCCTCAAATTTGCTGAGGGTGTATTTGATCCCTTCATCTATGTCATTAATGAAAATATTAAGTAACACTGGTCCCAGTGCAGACCCCTGAGGGGACCACCTGTCGTTGATGTCTGGTGGGTGTCTGAGCCGTTGACCAGTGGTGTGACTTTCAATGTGGCTCTCCATGTACAGTCCACTCATCAAATCAGGGTCTCTGCAATTTAGGGAAGAGATGTTGTGAGGGACTGTGTCAAAGATTTTACAGAAACTCAGAAAAATGACATCTGTGACAATTCTCTTGTCCACCGATGTAGTCATTCCATCATAGAAGGCCACTAGGTTACTTAGGGAAGACTTTCCCTTGGTGAAGGCAAGCTGGCTGTCTCAAATCTCAGTCTTCTCCTCATCTGTTGTCACCAGACTTCCTTGATAGCATATGTGAATTCCATGTCATAATTAGTTAAAAATACCATAATATGCTATTGCAAATTTTTGTTTAGTTTGTAAATTCTGTTATTAACTTGCCAGGTTTGAAATCCATTACAACTCAATTAAGTAGATGTGGTTTCTGAATTCAGTCTATACTTCCTGTGGCAGAGCTCAGACAGGTAATGTCACAGAAGGATGTTTTTCTTTTTTGGTACAGTGCCTATATAATAAAGAGCTAAGTTGTATAGATATCCTTCTGTGCAAGGTAACAGGTGGGGTTATTCTTTTGTCCAGACTGAAGGGGAGAAACAGTATTGCTGAGGACTGGGATTTACCTAATCTATGACAAGTATCATCAGATGAGCACTGGCAGTCACTTTATGATGATTAAAGTTTTCTCCTTGGTTGCAAAACTAAATAAAATGGATTAGTGTGCACCAGAGGAGACCAAGGAACATGTCTGCAATTCATTAATGAGCTTTGTAGCTGACACTGTAATGTTTAAAACTCCAAGCACTTAAAAACAAGTGATTCATCATAATGCATTTAGCTTGCAATAGCTGATCATGCAGGAAATGCATAGTGTTCATAAAGACAACATTTTTGGCATTCATGGATTTCTGTAGTTATTCAGTGGGGATTTTTGGGATTGGTTGGTTTTACTTCAATCTGTGTTGGAGATCATCAGAATAAGGACCATTACAGCTTTTTGAAAATACCCAGAATTCGTAGTACCCCTTCTCTTTTTTCCTCTTCATACTTTTTTAGCTTCCACACCTTTTTGTACAAATGCTTAATTGAACAATAGACACTTGCTCCAAAACTGTTTTTTTCTCCACAGCATGGGCTGGAAATGGGAATAGTAGCTTTGATGGCAGTGCAGAGAGAGTACGTTGGAATTGCTGTTGGACTACTAAAATAATTAGCCAATTGGAGTTTTTGTTAGTTATGAAAAGTGAATGGTTTAAAATAAGAATTATAGAGATGATCCTTAAAATACTAAGATCCTTAATATCATTGTAGCTCAAGTGACATTTTAATATTTTTGGGCCATAAATATTTCATTTTTCTTAGTCTGTGCTGATTTCTTTATGTTCTTTGTTGCAGTATGGTGTTGTTGAGGTAACAAACATTATTTTCGATACTCCACTATCTTATATCTACAAATTCTATGCTAAATAAATGAACCATCCTTATAGCAAAGGAAGAGAATTTATGATTTACAGCTTAGTATGAATGTGGGGAATACCCCAGTGTGCTTTCTCAGCAATAATTTCTGTCCCTAGTTAATAAATTGCTAGGCCAACAAATTTGAACTTAATCAACTCAGACTGAATTCTTACTACATGAAACACTTCAGTGTCATGGTTATTAAATTAAATTCTCTCAAATATTTTGCATACAAAATAACATCTTTTGAGGGATGGCATGTTTAAATCTCATTGATTTTAAAACCAATATCTTAGATATATTTCCAGAAAACTTCCTTCAAAAATTACTTCCATCTCAGCATGTGAGTCAGGACCCCTCAGAGATCCATCAGAATGATTGATTGATATCTAATGCTTTTAAAGAAACAGGTGAAAAATCTTACATGCACTGAAGAGCAGAAGAAATCAGGTTTTGTTACCTTCACTTAGGATGGAAGGTTGTCAAAACACGTGGCTGTGGGTGTCCAGAGAACCATTTGAACAGGCCTGGACAATGGTTGAAAGAAAAATATATTCAGGAAAGTATATGGAAAGCTATGATTCAGGAAATAAATGCAGAAATAATCTTGCTTGTATTGCGAGTCATGCCTAGTGATGTACATTAGTATGTTTTGAGCATTTCAAACAATTTTTATTTGCTTTGCCTTGTTTTTCTTGGTCCTTTTTTCCCTCATGGTAGACCTTTTTATTGCACCTCCGTGGCATTTTCAGTAAATTTACTTTGAAAAAAAAGGTGACCCAAATAATGCAATGGCTGAGGAGTGTGTTTTACTCATGGATATAAACATTTTCATTGTTCACTTTGTTATCCTTTTGGGGATTCTGGTATGCATTATTTAATTATTACATTAAATAGATTTTATGTCTATTTTTTGTTTAAGGTGAGTTAGGCTATTAAAAAATATTATAAAAAACTCCTGCTGCTGTCTGTGGATATGTCTCTCTTTCAGTTATCGCAAAATTGTTTGTCTTGTACCAGCCAATGCTTCCAAATTCTAGAGGTCTCTGTGCTCTGCAGGCAGGCAGAGAGGAGTCTGTATCCACTGTGGCATTTGCCCACATTTATCCTTGTCTGTGGTTTAAGTCCAGTATGCAGACCTGTGTTAGAGATATGAGAGTTGAGGTTTAAAAAATATTTGAAGCAGAGTGGCTGCATTGGTATAACAAATATGGCTTTGTGTCCTGCTTCCTGGTTCACAATCAGCCTGTCTGGCACTTATTTGAGAGGCTCTGCAGGGTGTTGTATGTATGATGCTTATTCCAGCCAAGGGCTGTTATTCCTTGCCATGGGGTCATAAAGAAGTTCAAAGGCAGATAAAATGACAGCAGTCAGCAACAGCAGCTCAGTTCCTGCAACACAGGAGTAATTGCAGCCCATTATTATAATTGGCTGTTGCTTCTTTCCCCTGAAGGAACTGAGCAGCTGCCAGTTTAGTGGGCTGCAAGAAAACTGATGAGATGGGAAATGGGGGTCATAACAAAAGTTGAGAAACTGATCAAGGCAAAATTCATTAGTCCCCAGTAGCTGTAAGAGAAGAGAAGAGAAGGAGACAGTGGTGTTACTGGTCATCACTGATACCCATGTGGGAGATGGATTCTGACTTCCAGGTTGGTTTGTTTCACCTTGCACTTCTTTTTTTGTATTTTTCACAAAGAGAAGCAAGGGCGATTCTACGATATTTCATCTTATTTTGTACAAAACAAACCAACCACACAGCAGAAGGCAGGAACCTCTTTGTGGGACTTAGTTAGAAAGGTTTATTTCAGCCTGAATAAGTGCATCAGTTGGTTTTTCATGTGTGCTGCAGCTAAAAGGGGGATGATGTACAACTTGTTTAATTTAACAACAATGTGTTGATGTTGACAACAATGATCCTTAGGTACTTGCTTATGGTAAAATGTACTATTAGCAGTGTGAAACGTGTCTTTATTGGTGTTCTCAGCAATAAATGCTAACGTAGAAATAGTAGCATGATGTGTAGGAATGAAAGAGCTACATCTGCACAAACTGTGTAGATGTAACTTCTGTGTTTCAGAAGAAACAAAATGTTTCTTCATCTGTCTCTCACTGATGTGGTATGGAATATCAGAAACATATTTCTTAATATGTACAAATGGAGATGTAGGGGAATTTTACAGGGAGAAGAAAAAGTAAAGGTTAATAGAGTGCACTGTAGATACAAAAGCAGAGGATGTTATCACACTTCTGTATGATTCTGTGGTGCTCTTCAGGCCTTCTATTGGTGCAGGTCTTTTTTCCTCACACCGAAATTTGATTCTCCTATACTGCACATAGATCTATTTTAAAATGAACCTGAAGAGGCATGTGCCGATTTTGTTGTAGCTGCCCATCTTTTTAAATAGAAAAGTTAAAGATGCATTGCATTTTCAGTATTTATGGGACTGTATAAGGAAAGCTGTTTCTTGTAGGATCTATACACAGATACCTGGGGTGAATTTCCATCTCTTTGAATGTCAGTTGGAGCTTTGCCATTCATGTCAATTGCCAGTTTTTCACTTCTGTGCAGTATTTTGTTTCATTCCTGAATTCTTCTTCATCCTAGTTTCTTAAATGACATGTTCATGCTGAGAAAATATACCTTCTTGTAAGTTTAGTGTGTTTCCAGATTGCAGCCGCCCATTCCTACTAATATGGAAAGGCTTTTTGGTAGATTTCCTGTTCTTAAAAATTGTAGCATGTTACAACCCTCCTCACCCACGAACGGTACAAAATACTGCTGCTGGGTTTCTGAATATCCTAAATTTGAGTGATTTTGTAATTCTAGTTCTATTTTTACTGTTTGTGACATTCTCTTTTATGTGTTATCTTGACGGAGTCATTGCAATTTTGATGCAACTTGTGTGTGCTGAGATGCATCTGCATAGTTTCAGTTACGAGCCAGAACTGTGTTTTTATTACTGTGCCTTCCCCGTGGCATGAAATGGGTTCAGTTTGCTGCTCTCTAGGTCAGGATGTTGCTGTATGATCCGCCTGTAAGTCAGTGCTTCCCTGTTTGCTTTGGTCACTTTCCATGAACAAATTGCCACAACAGGTGCTGCTCTTCACTAAACCACTGCTTTGTAAAGGCATCTTGACTAGTCTGAACATAGTAATATGTGTTTCAGAATTTTTTTACATTTTTTTATTACTGTGTGATTTTGAAGGCTATTCTAGCACAACATCTGGGAAAGAAAGAAGTTGTAGTCTAGGCCTGTTGCCCCTACCCAAGAATGTGCTCTGAGGCACGAGTTAACATTGCTGTTGACAAGTTTTGTTTTTTCAGTTTCTCATTAAATTCAGGTGAGTGAGATTTATTTCTTGCTCGTAAGGATTTGGGCATGAGTGAGAGACTTGAGAAGTGACACGAATGTAGTAGACAGGTGCAGTCAGGATACTACAAAGGAGCCGTGTATCTGTAGCTTATTGTGGCTCCTAAAAAACCTTCCTGAATTGTTCAGTGGGTGACAACAGGAAGCTTAATGAAACAAGCAGGAAATAAATGTGTAAATGGAGATAGTTTGTTAAAGATTTAATTTTTAGTGTCCTTTCTATTAACTAGCTGTCGAGATAGTAAAACAGAGTGTAAAGTTTGTTTGAAAGATGTATGTGGAGGGCTTTTTTTAAAAGATTTTGGTTTCTTTCTAACTTCTAATCTGTTGAAGTACATTTTTTAGAGAATGGTTGCTCCATATTTTTACAAATAATTTGTCCTTCTCTGTTAGATATTAGCCTTTGCTCCTCGTTATGAAGAAAATAATTTCATTGAAATCTTGAATTTACTTTATTTTTACATAAGGTGCTTTTAGCTCAAAATTTGTGATGGGAGGTGATAGTCATTAAAATATTAGATTACATTCATTATGGCAAAGGCACTGTGTTTGTTTGGAAGGGTGTATTAATTCTACACACAGTCCTGAAACATAAGTATAGTGCAGATATTTTAAATCCAGATCCTTCTTTAGCTGTCACAGGTGCCCATCTTAGCTTTGATCATTGTAAAATCAATATTTTAAAAAGTCACTAAAATCCAATGGCAGTGGCTTTTATATGGACTCATAATAAAACTTATTTACAATGGATTTACTAGGAATTCAGTAATCTCTGTAAGCATTTAATACTATAACCACTTCACTATTTAAGTAGTGAGAAGTGGGTTGCTTGTTTGTAAACTGTTATTACTTCTTGAAACTCCCTTTTATATATTTGCTTTTATATTTTTTTATGTGACATCACTGCCTTTATGGCATAAAGTCTGGGCAAGTATGAAAGTGAATAGCTGCTAAGCAGTAGCTCTGTGTATCCATAAGTGATTTTGCTTTACAGAAATTCAAAACAGTTTCTCTGTGTTTATCTGCTATTTTCATCTTTGTCACATAGAAACAAATTAGTATGAGTGAATCTAAAGCCAGCAGAAGAAAATATTTTCTTTATAAACAAAAATAAAGAAACCAATCCCTCAAACAAACAAAACCCCAAACACACCCCACTCTATTTTTGGCTGAACCAAATGTAAGGAGGATGTTTTCTCAGGAGACATAGTGCTGAAATGACTGAGTGAGTTAGGAAGGATTCAATTTATAAAAAGCTGCGGTGCGGCGTTGCTGTTGTCATGGCACCAGCCTTCTCTTGGTCCAGGCACAGAAGAATGTATGGTAAAACTGTTGGTGCTGCTGTCCCTTCACTGTTTTAGAATAAGTGTCACAGAAGTGGGAAGAACTCACAAATCATAATGTGGCCTCCTTAGGTTGCTGTTTCTAGGCATTAGTGGTAAGTTTATACTTCACGTTGGCTTCTAGGAAAGGTCTGAACCTCCATGAAGTCTGGGGCATGCTTCAAAGTTAACAAATAGTGTGCACAGTCTCAAAATTTAGATCTTCTACAAAATATTTATTTATGTATTTCTGAAAGAAAAACATTATCTTTTTGGTTTAGGTAGTCGAAAAATTTCTGAATTTCAAATTTTAAACAAATCTGAAATGTTACGGCATTTGATGTTTCTTTCCTGCAAAGGTGAGCATTTATTAAATAGATGAGTTTATACTGTCTGGCCAAAAGCTTTTGTGAGGGTCTGTACTCTCCTTGGCTAATTTTTTCCTTTTAAATTTAAGATCATAATGTCAACTGTTAAAGTGAAATATTTTTCTTCATGGCTCTCTAAGCAGAAGGTGTCTAAAATTCCCCAAGCTGGAAAAAGTGGTCAGCGCAGTCCGGAGCTCTCCATGTTTCATGTAATTCATCCATTTATTCTTATAATGGGTGTATGTGTGTGTTTTTAATATACACCATCTCAGAAGAGTAATTCAGTTTGATAGGATCAGAAATTTAAACTGCTCATTTTATCAACATCAGCTGGAAAATCCCATGGGGATCCAGTTATGATAAAATGGGGTATGTTTGGAATATGTTCAGATAGCCATAAATACATTTTTTTTAAAGATGTGAAAATGTCTACAATAATTAGTGCTCTTTGTATGGTACTCTAAAAACTGTTAAAACTTTTTTAAAAAATTAATTTCCCTTTGTAATTATTTTGAGCACTGCAGATTACTTGGGAGTTATGTTTGTGAGTAAAAGTTTTGGAAAACTTTCTCCATCAGGAAATGCTATTTTTGTTTGTGGTGATAGAAATGTTATGAATTATGTTAGTTATTAATTATTTCTACTTGTGAAATATCGCATAAGAAAATTGAATTTCAATTTATTAAAGAAGAAGGTAGTTAACAAAATGAGAAGTATTCATATTTACTGTGAGGACTGTTTGTCTTAACACCTTACTGTTTGTAGTCAGTAAGTAAAAGCACTGTACTTGGTCATGGATACTTTTTTTGTCAGTATCATATTTGTTTATCACCATGGGCAATTTTTGGAGGAAAGCAGACACTCCATTATTTGGAGGATTTCTTGGTTCATTAGGGGAATTTTGCCAGTGGGGATGTCATAACAGTTTTCTCTCTTATCTAGTGACTACTGTACTAAAAGGCCAATCAAAAAGTTTATAATTTTTGCATTACAAGTGTTGTAGATTTTAAGGTATTGCAAAAATGGTCGCAATCGGTCCGTCCTGTAAGAGTTCAAACACTTTTTAAGCAGTTTTTCTGGATTATGAATACATGACAAGATCTTTGGTCTGTATATAAAGCTTTGGAAAGAAGATTGTAAGGATATGAATTCAGAAAATTACAGCTATATGTGGTATCTTAAAATTCACTGATCCTTCAGGTCTCCAGAGAACAGTCTTGCTAAATCTTAGAAGGCTTCCATTTGTGAAGCACTTTCAAAGAAGAGTCCAGATGGCTACTTAAAATTGTAATAATATCTATGTTTAAAAATGTCCTTGTATGAACAGGAGTTGCTCTGGGTGCTTATTGCAGGGAAGTGTTCAAAATGGTGTGTGAATTTGAGATGGTGACTATAGGGATAGCTGTTTCAGCTAAATGAAAAAAAAAACCCAAATGGTGGAAGGTCTCAAACACTAAAATTAAGGAAAATTGAGGCATTTCCACATAATTTTAGAATTTGCATATATTAACCTGGTATCCCTTTGGATAGAAAAAGATGTGAATTGAGTAGCAAGAAACAGGCTCTAAAATGGAATGAGTTTCTATGTGTTAGAAGTTGTGCAACTTAAGGAACATGATTGCCTCTTTAAAGATGAGACAATGTTATGAATAGCTATTGGAATTAAAGGTGAAAGCCTTGAATATAGGCTGTACTTGCACCTGACAGGTTTTGACTTTTATTTATGTCATCTCATGATTTTTCGTGAAGAAGTAAAAGTAAAGATCATGGCCCAGGCAGCTGCAGCGGCTTCAGCCTCTGTAGCTAATAAGGTGCCGATTTCTGAGTGAGCGCCATGCTGCAGAGAAGCCATGCTGGAAGGGAGTTACTGTAGTTGTTCAAACGGGAACTTTGCCTACCCTTGTCTTCTGTGTGTGTGGTGAGGGACATAACACAGAAAGCAGGTTTGTCTCTCTTGCTTGGGTACCTATCAGGGTATTTGGGAAGACGACAAGGAAGGTTTTGTGTGCAGTATTACCAGCTTGCTTTTGGTGCTTGGTTTTGTCTTGCGTGCCTCAGATGTGAGAATCTTGCTTTCCTAGTATGTTGAGTGACAAGAAAAAGAAGGCGTGTGTCTGAAGAATGGAATATTGTCTGAATCACACTTCCTGTGATTCAGAAAGCTGAGCTCTGAATTGTGGAATAGTTGAAGAATTCAGGTCCTTGGGGCAAACGACTTATGGTACCTTTATGTCAAGAAATCTACTTTCCACGAATAACTTTAAACTGCTTTGTGTTAAAGTGTACATCTTCATGTAGAATTCAGGTTCTTATATTGAACTTGAGCATGTTGTTTCTGAAGTACATAATTTGCATACATACAAATTATTTGTAATGGCATTGTTGAAGCATGGAATGTTTCTTCCCTTTTAGCATGTTTCAGCACAAGTGAGAAATATATATATTTGGAATTATGATCTTTTCTCTAGCCTCTGTTGTCTTCTTCTCTCTTTGTTTTTGAAGACTAAGAAATAGAAACTATTAATTTATATGTTTGTGTTTGTGGCTGGTGACTTTGAACATCCCCTTCCAGATTGCATCATCTTGTCTCCATTCACTGTGACCATACATTAAAGCCTTTTCTTATAGGACTGGGCAGTAAAGAAGTGGGGAATGTAGACTCTGTGTTCTCTGTTCTGATCTACTTTCCTTAAGTCTTGCTAGGTCCTGAAGATTCATTGGCTGCTATTACATTGAAATTGATGGAAGCCAAGGATCTATCTAGAATAAGAGCTTACTTGGGGTTACATGGGGAGACAGATGCTCCTGTGTTATGTAAACCTAATTTTTTTTAAGAACTCAGCTAAAAACCTGTGATAACATTACCTCAATTACAGATTTGTGTACCCCTCTAATCATGGGAAAACTGGTCTTATTTCTAAGACCTTAATTTCATTGATTGTGATATTGTGCAGTAGATACTATGATATGCTATTTCCTTTCACAGGATCACTGCCTCTTTCAGTGCATTGTCTATTTAGTAATTGTTTGGTAATTTTAATTTCTTTTCATGATGTAGCCCATGCCTTTTTTGTAGCACACTGTTGAAAAGTGCCTTACAGTCAGGTGATTCCTTCACTGATAAAAGAATGTTCTTTGAGGAGCAATGAGGGATTTATTTTTCAGTTCCTGTAAGGTAAAGGAACACGATTGTCTCCTCCATGTGACCTCACAGTTTTGAGAAACAGAATGAAGAATTGAAATATCCATATATGTAGCATTCTCTGTTTTTCCAGTCCTTTATGGGTGGTTGGGAGGGAATAGTTCTCTGTCAAACTATACCTGCTCAAAATACTGCTTTCATAGGTCTTGGCTGGAGTTCCAATTGCTCAGCAGTTCTGCAAATCAAACCCTAGGGCATAAAGTCAGATCCTAGGAAATGAAAAACGTGCAGTGAAATGACTGTATGCTAAGGCTTTGATTTACACTGAGTAGAAACTGGAAAAGGAAAAGATAAGAGCTAACTCTCCAGTATCGTATTCAGTCACTTCAATTATGTGATCCTCCTCATCTTTTTTTTTTGTATTTTGCAGCCTATAAAGGAAGGGAGCTTTCATCTTCATGTGTCCTAGATCCATCCCATACAACAAGCAAGGCATGGGCCTGATGGTGCATAATCAAGCAATATAAAATTGTATTGGTATTGCAAAATACATACACATAACTGCTGAAGTGAGGATTCTGAATTGCTCCTGTAGTAAGTGAATAGAGAGATCTGTAACTTAAATTAGAAGTAACATCTAAGGTTGTAACTACCTTAGAGTGTTCATCAGGAATGCATTTTTTAAAGTAATCTCTTAGTTATTCCCACTTCCTATGTACTGGCTTTCATCATAGAGCCATCTCAGAGTACAGGTATTACATTTAAAAAAAAAAATAATGATTTGGAATGATACAGAGAGGGATGTATTCCAGCAGTATACTCCACTGCAGTCCACTCCACTGCAAAATACTCCACTGCAGGCATGCTTACTACATGGCACTGTCTAGAGCTAGTCTAAGTGGCCCTTCTTGTCTTTTGCTGTCTTCCTTCTTTGTAACCTCCAAATGCCAGGTTGTCATTAAAATTTTTTTTTTCTCTCAAAAATAGCGTGAATAATTTTCGTTCTCTAATGGGGGAAAGTATTTTCCTTAGTTAAGTGAAGAACTTAAAACTGATGATCTGACTACCTCACATATCATAACAGATGAGCACTCATCTACAGAGCTAACATGCACAGACAAATGGAATCCTAGCATCTCCTTGCTCATCAGGGCTTGAGTTAGCAACCTTCATGTTCTTTTTAACATTATTTTTTGAGTGTGTAATTATTTACTGTGTGCTTTACTGTGGTTGTATTTTGGGACATTAGAACACTGTAAGGCAGTGTACCAATGTGGGGTTTGTATTACAATCCACAATATGTAACTATCACTGGAAATCTATATTAAAAGGTTTTGGGCTGTGATGAGGGATGTAGAGAAGCCTGATGAAAAATAAATGGGGGTGCTAAGCTCAGTACATATAGAAGGAGAGGTAATCAATATAAACTTGTGTAACCTTAATATCATCAAAGCAATTTGCCTTACTAGTCACTCTGTCTTAAAATCTTTAATATGTAAAAAGGTCTTAATTTTTCATTAATGTGGAAGCCAGTTTTTTCCCATATTTCTGTTGCAGAAATTAGCCCTCCTTAATAGCTGGAAAGGCTGAAGTATAATGCCTCCAAATAATGAGGAGAGGAAAGAAACTATGAATGCTTCATCTGAATGATTCTAGTTACTGGCTTTTACTCTCTCTGGAATAATTTGGTTGTTTGGAAGGAATCAAATACCATGGGGTAAGAATGAAGGAAAAGACTAAATCATCATGCTAATTGTGTTAAGGGAATTTTCAGATCTTGCAGGAATAGTGTAGTTGTCACAAACTTCGTGGTAACTTCCCCAAAGTAAATCTAAAGAGCTGTTGCAAATTAAATGTAAATTCAAGGAACCATGTAAGGTCCTGTTTTGGAACTCTTATCAAAGATACTGTGATTAAAGGTCGAGAATGTTCTGAGTATGGGCAGGAGGATAAAAGTAGTTTTAGAAATATGATTAATCTTTTTATAAATTAGTTTGGTGCGAAAGATGGCTGTTAAAATGGAAACAAAGAAGTGTGCATTTATAAACACATACTTACATATTTGTGTGTGTAAATATATCTTTATATATAGTATAATGTTCTTGATTTGTTACCTCTTATCACTGTTAGATATCTATCTATCTGTCTGCATGCACACACCTGAATATTGCATGTTCTGAAATCTGACAGCCAAAGACAAAAAAAAGCAAATGCGCCTTGATCTCATAATACACAGGAAGGAGACCGATGTGCAGTGAGAATACTCAGTTGATGTAGAATTTCCAAAAGTGTTGTGTTCCTACCATATATTAGTGCTATTTCTGTACTTCTGTATTCTTTTTACTTCAAAATAAACTGCAAGCATATATTTATATATTAAGGTGTATACTTAGGTTTGTATATGCATGTGTGAGTATGTAGAAACATAGTCTCTTGAACTCATGTCAGCAATTTTCCTTTTTCTCCACTGTTGCTGTTATCCAGTTAGTCCTCTACCAAAAAAGAAAGAGATAAAGTATGGATTGATATTTCTAATATGAAAGTAGTAGTTAGTTAACCTTTTATTTTCAGTATTTATTTTATTTCAGTATTTTAAGTTAGTTAACTTTTCATGTGAAGAGTATGGGTAAAGATGTAATGGTGGCTGCAGTTTTTTGGTTTCATTTCTCTGAGATGTTTTCCTGATGCAAAGATATTTTTAATCAACTTCATACATTGGGGAGCTAATATTAGATCCATGAAAGACAGTGCATGCAAAGACATGATAATAACTCCTGAAACAGTAAATGTTGAGGAACACAAGCAGCATCTCTAGAACTTCTGTGTTCAGATGAATTTTGGTTTGACTAAACTAGTAAGAATGTCAGCCCTAGTGCTACTGCAACAAAACCAAGTGGAAGGGAAAAAATAGAAAGAAAAATAATTATAATTTCTAGGTAGGAGAAGAGCATTTTTAAAAGTGCTGTTTTGTGGAGAAAGTGTGTTCACTGAGAGTCACAAGTTTCAGCCTCTGATTACAAATTTATTTATGACTTGCATGCAGAAAGGTGCCCAAGTCTGGCTTTTTAAGACAATGAAGTTAGGTGTCCAGCAGCTCTGAAAATTTCATTTGTTCAGATATAGCCGGATGATTTTATACATATATACTTTAGTGTCCCTTAGCCTTGGTGTTTATTTCTGTGTCTGTAAAACAGTGGTGGTATGTTAGAAATGGTATGAGACTTGTTTTGAATCCCCTTGATAGATTAATCCAAAATAGAATTGAAGAAATGTTAGTAAAGCCTGTCATGGGGCAGCTTTTGCCTGTGAAAAGATAATGCATAATAAAGAGGGCAGTTTTGTACACTGAGAGGCACTTTATAGATACATGTTAAAGGTATGTTTAAAAATAAAACTTAAATAATTTCATGATTTATATACAGATGACAGGTGTTCATAGGTTATGTCTTTTTCAGACAGGGGTGATAATGACAGCAACATTCCCAGATTATAATAATTCACCCTTCAGGAAGGAACAACAGCTAATCAGAAAGTCAGTACTCATCTTAGTTTTTTTAGCTAAGTATTTTTAGCTTAGTATTTTTAGCTTAGTATTTTTAGCTTAGTATTTTTAGTGAATACTTTTGATCTATTATTATATCTATAATATTTTTTATATTTTTAAAATCTCTTCTTGTCAACTAATTTTTCAACCTTTCTTAGAATTCATAAAGATAGTATAACTATAGACATTTAAGTCGTATCTGTATTTAAATTAAAAAAAAAACAAACAAAAACAAAAAACCCAACCCTCATCTTTCTCTGTGCATTTTTGAGTCTTGAACTTTTCTTCCTTTGTCAGAAAGCGTAGTGCAGTTCAGTGTGTCTGAAACAATGAGCTTTCAGTGGGTAGAAGCAAGACAATCATTATTCTGAAAAGATACTGCTTGCTTTTGCTGTCAATATTTTTGTATAGTTCTTGAATAGCCCTATTGTCCTTCTGTGCACTCAAAGTGAATGAATTCATCTTTCAAAGTGGAGCACTTCTTTCTTCCCTGTACCAATTCCCACTTCTGTTTCTGAAGTAGAGAAGAAGACTGCACTCCTGAAAGCATACAATTCTGAGCACTGAAAATTAGATTCTAGTGTACCTGTCAGTCACAAAGCCAGATTTATACCAAGTGTTGTGCAGTTACCCTAAGCAGTTTGTTTGGGCCATTATGGAAATAACTTCACTCTAATGTACCACTGAAATTGCTTAATTTGCCACCATATTCTGTTCTGAAAAGTAGATTCAAATTTCTTAACATTTCTGACATTCCTCACACTGAAATTCAGTATTGTAAGTTCTTATGCCCTTGCTGAATGTAAAGCATAATGAGTTATTGTTTCTTTAATGGGATTGTTCAGACACTGTGCACGTGTGCAAATTTTGAAGGGTTGGTGCTGCACCTAAAGGTAAAGACTTTCAAATTTCACTTTGTTTCTAGAGTGCTTTCTTGGTTCTGTATTGTTAAATGCAGTACAACAAAGTTTGGTGTCTGTTTTCACGGATGTAAATATTTGTGTGTGATCTTAGTGTGGCAGGTTGCTTCCATGCAGCTTGCTCTGTTTTGCTTCAAGGAAAGGAGATGCAACCAGCTATTTGAAGGCATAAGAAAGAGTCTGAAAGGAATATAGAATAAATATTTTCAAGAAGGAACATTTTGGAATAAGTAGGTGAATGAAATTTAGTTAGCATTTCTTTCCTTTTATGTTCTGTAATGAAATTCTCAGTTGTCAGGCAAAAATTTGAAAATTCTCAGTTATCAGGTGGCAGTATACATATACAGAAGGACTTCCTTTTTTTGCAACCAGTATTTGGGAAATGTATTAAGTAAGATCCTGCAGAGACCTCAAAGCGTTGTTATTGAGCTTTTTAGTTCTTTGAGGATGTGTCTGTCAGTGGCTAGTAAGTATAATTTTCTTTGCTGCAACTGTCTAGGGACTTTTAAGTGCTTAGATTGCTGGAAGCTTTTTTGGGAAGATGAGCATGTATCTTTTCGTATTTGCATTATTTTTATGACCGTCACCAGTAGGAAGTGCCTAAAGGGAAGCTACTCTACAGGGGAACTTTGATCTGGCTAAATAAGGTAGTTATTATTTTGGTTGCTTTGTTAATCATTTACCTGCAGTGAACTTTAATCTGGAAGTGTATTGAACACCTTATAACCATGGCTTCTGGTGGTTTTTCAGCTGTTATTTAATAAACAAAGAATGCATTGTACTGTGCAGCTTCAAGGATGGGTGTATTACCTCTCATTTGAAAATCAGGATTTCTTAAGGCAAATTATTTTAATTAATTTGAAATACTTGAATCAACAAATGAAACTTCCAACCGATTTACAACTCAGAAGAATAAACCATTTAATTCTACAAAGGTAATGGTTTTGGGTTGTTTTGGTTAGGTTTCTTTTTTTTTCATTTCATGATAGAAATTAAGGTTTTGTGGTTTTTTGTCCTCAGTCTTTTCTTTGTTATTATTTCACGCACCTCTTTTTCTCACTGGTGGTTTGAAGTTAAGAATGCTTCACTGCTACAGAGGATGCTGTCAAGTTCACACTCAAAAGGAGGTTATTCTGCCCACTCTTTTCTCATAGAGGGTGAATTAGGGACTGTGTAGGCTTAACAGAACTCTCTTCTCTCTTCTGAGGCAGGTGTGTCAGTATGAACCCCCTTGATTTACACACAAATGGAGTGGGGGCTGAAGATGAGGGGAGAGAATAAAAATGTCTAGGTTACAGGATAAGAAGGTAGAAGAAAAGGGGAAATATTTAAAAATATTTCTATTTTTTGTCTTATTTTCTAAAATAAATTATATGAGAAGTGGCAAAGATAGGTTAGTTATTGAAAAACTTCTACATTTTATAAAGATTTGTGTCGAAATCCATACCTAGTTCCCCACTGTTACTGTCAAAGGTAATGGCATGTAAAAAAACACCCAAAAATTCTTAATAAGAAGTCTGGCAAGGAAACATTAGCTAACTTATCTCACAGTATATTTAAATAGTAAGAATTCTGTCATTCTAAAAATCCCATCTTTAATGGATGTTATTATGCTTTTTGTGGCATTATTGTATTCCATGCCTTGTGTGATAAAATTGATACTTCTGCTTGTGTATAGACACACACATATATGTGGCTTTTGTCAGATTTAGCCTTAGCAGTCCTGGCTACAATGATAGTTTTATTTGCTCATACCTGAAATAGGGAAATAAAATTAAAAGAGTTTTGTGAAGTATGCTCTCCATGTAGGTCTTAGTGCTCAAAAATTTGTGAATCTTACAAAGAGAAACTTGTCAGTGATGCAGGTTTAAATATGTATTAACTAGAAAAAGAATCCTCTCTTCAGAGCAGGCAACTCTGAAGCTTTTACCCTTCAGTGCTTTTATTTTTATCAGTCTGTACCCAACTACTTGTTATGTGAGAGGTAACAGTGAACATGCAAATGTGAGATATACGAATTTGGCTCTTTGCTTGGGTGATACAGCTTGGTTTTATTTCTGATTTATTTACTGTTCTCAAGAAGTATGCTAATATTCCCAGAAATTAAATGTGTGGAAGTGACTGCCTTGAGATGAACATGTAAATAAATTTAAAGAAGTAAATGCTGATGTTATTCCAGATATAAGAAATAACGTATGTATTCATCTGATTGTCCAAAATCCATACATTTTGAGAGGACCTCACAGGAGCTCAGTGTGAGCTTGCATTTTATTTCCCAATTCTGTCAATACAAAAGTTTTTTTTAGTACATTTTTCCATGCATAAAAAATCCCCCAAATAATTTCACTTGTTTCACTTGTTCACTTAAGATAAAAATACTTTCTTATAGTGGAATCACAACTAACTCTTTGTCTGTTTTAGCTGCTGTATAAGATCTTTTTCAAAGACATGTTTAGTTCATGTTCTACATCAGAAACATGAGGAATCAAAGGTTTAAGAAAGAATTTTATACACATTTAGTTTGCTAAAACACTCAGTCTTAAAGCAAGAAAAACTGCTGTCAGTTAGAAGGATTTAGATTTATGAAGTTTATTTAGACACTAAAGTATGATTTAAGCTAGATCCTTCCAGAATTTTACATTCACATTTTAATGCAATCTATTGTTTAAACTTATTTTTTTATTCTTTTCTTTATTAATAGTTTGAGCATGCATTTTTACTCCTACCAACAATCAAGTAAGGTCATTCTAGCAGTTGGAAACTTATTGGTTGGGTAAAATTTAGTGGAGGTTTGTTTAGCCATTAATAAATTAGAAGTGGCTTATATTTTATGGCAAAGATGTCTGTTACTGGTCTTGTTTTGTTTGGACCATGCTGAAATAATTTTTCTTTACATGTTTTATTCTTGAATGACAACCTTCTAAACCTTTATTGTCTTTTTCCTAGGACTTTAAGACAGGATTTGGTATCACTTTAATCCCTATGAATGTGGCAAATGTAAAACAAGTGGATCGGGCTGCAAAGCAATCTTTTGAAATAATAACTCCTTATAAAAGCTTTAGGTAAGAGCTTGAGTATTTACTTTACAAAATATGCAATTACTAAGGCACTAAAGAAATACTGTTTTCATACTGCAGCGCAATAGCTAGTTTGGATGGAAAGGTAATGTTTTTATTAAGGATGTCCAGCAATGTTTAGGAAAATGGGAATATTTTCTTTGATTTGTTTAGTGTGCTTCATCTGTTAGCTCCTGACTAGGCATATTATGTCCACAGGTTTGTACATTTATGCAGCCTTCTTTGTTCATTCTGTGCAAGGGCAAAAGGAAAAAAAAAAAAAAAAAGAAATTAATTCCTCCAGTTTCACAAACTGACTTCATCCTAAAGAATAATAAACTTCAATAGTGAAATAATGCTGCATCCATTTAGTCGTATGCATTTTATTTGAAAAGAAGCTTTCATGAGCTATCCCTTGTAGAAATCCTTGGTTGAAAGTAGTTGAAAGTTTCACTTTGGCTGATTGCTGAGACTTGTAATGATTTCTAAGAAAATGAAAGTACATGCTAATAAAAGCCTTTTGTTAAGTGTTGTAGTGTTTCTTAACTGAAATGTTGTAATGAAGGAGGAAATTTATTTGTTCTCCTGGGATTGTTAGGAAATACTTTCACTCTCAGTCAGCTAGCAGGTAAAATACTCTTGATCAGCAATTTGAAGCTGTTGCTACTTGGTAGATAGCTGGTTTGATTTTTTTTTCTTAAGAGATGACCATGTTGATGGGTTTTTTTTTACTATTTAATTTTTAAAAAGACGAATTTAAATGAAAAGCAAGTATTTTTTTAAAATTCTCAGTAATTTTTTTAATTCCCAGTCTCTTTTTAATTCTCATTTAATTCTCCATGTTTCCTTATGTTATTCTATGCTTTTGTTAAAGTTCAGTGTTTAAGTTTGGTAATTGGTAACATGAAAGGATTGAAATTAACTCAGGGATGTTGCATGAAAGTTACAAAAGTGACATACCTTATACTAGTAGTGGTTTTATTGAAAACAGTGCTAAAACAGAGGGAGTTTAGTTGAATTTAAAAATACAAAATAATACATTCCATTTTAGGATTTATATCTGTGTGGAGGAAGATTTTTGACTGTGATTTTGGGTGTAAATGTAATAAATAAGGAGACTACAGACCATGTTTAATTGGGCTTTAAAATAAAGATCAATAACACAGAAAAGTCAATTGTTTCAGCTTTACAGCAGAGTCAGAAAGAGAGAAACAAGACTGGATTGAAGCACTCCAGCAATCAATAGCAGAAACTCTATCTGATTATGAAGTAGCTGAGAAGATTTGGTTCAATGAGTCCAACAGGAGCTGCGCTGACTGTAAAGCTCCTGGTCCTGACTGGGCATCCATCAATCTCTGTGTTGTCATTTGTAAGAAGTGTGCAGGTAGAGTAATTAATGGCAAGCTATGTGGGTTCTACAAAATGTCATATTTGCATATCTACGTATGTCCTTGAATTGGTGGGGTTTTTTTTGTCTTTTTTTTTTTTTTATTTTTTTTTTTTAATTTTATTTTGAAGTGTTATTCTCTTGGAAGTTTTGAGAAACAAAACATGAGCATCACTTTTTTGTTAATACCAAGGTCAGCCTTATTCTAAAGCACTTCCATGCATAAATGACATGTCTGTGGTAATTGAATTCTCTCAGGTGAATCTTCCTTTACAATTAGTGGAAATTAAGACACACTAACACTTCATGGGAAAGGAATGGTTTTTGCAAGGCTAGATGCCAAAGAACAACAATTTTCAGTGTATAAATTCTGGGTTATAGTTTTTTACATCTGCACATATTTTGCTGCCAATAGGGATAGCTTTTTCAGATACTACTCAAAATATAGTTCTGTCATGTTTTATATTGAAATATATGCTTAAGTTGTAGATTCAAGGAAATAATTTATAATTCTAGGCTTTCTTTCAAACCAAACTATCCCAGAAATAGTCTACATGAGACAGCCTGTTTTTTTATTCATTACTGTGAAATGAAATTTACTTTTTTTAAAAAAAGGTGTATTTTTGATGCTTTTATTTAAATTATTCTAATCTCAAACCCAATCTTTTTTAAAAATAGCAAGTAGAATAAATCTGGCTTCATTACCTTTTTTTGTTATCTAAACAGAAGAGAAACCCTGTTTAAGTACCTTAGTTAATAATGCCCTTGGATTTTAGGACAACACAGATCTTTAGGACCAAGAGATTCCAAGGTCCGAAGTCTAAAAATGGATGCAAGCATTTGGAGCAATGAACTTATTGAGGTATGTTGTGATATTCTAACTCTTTCTTCCTTCTTGAAACCTACTGTATGAAAGGGAGGTATTTACTGATTTACTCACAAGAAAACTGAACATACAACTGCTAAACAGTATTACAATATTATTGCTGTTACAATAAACTTGATGTTTATGTGCATCATGTACCTCTGTGTAATTCCAAATATTCATTTTGCTAACAAAATGTACAATTTCTCTTAGTATTTTTCCAAGTACCTAATATTTTGGGGGTAAAAGGAATAAAATGCTTTTGGAGAGCACTCAAGATGAAGAAGGGGGAAAAGAGAGGAAACTTGTCACTACCAGCTTAGCTGCTTGGGATGTTAAAAAGTGGTGGTGGTAAAAAAGTGGTCCTGATAGAGAGGGTTGGAGCCATCAGTGTTTTCTTTAAAACACATGCTACTCTTCTCTGAACTTGAACTAATATTTTCTAATATATAATGAAGTGTTACAACTGATTTGTCTTGCAAAACTTGGCTGCTATTGTTGGTAAATTATGGCTGCTGGCTTTATTATTCATTTGTAGATGACCATAGGCAGTGACTGAGAGAGGCTGCTGTCTCTGGAAGGAGATTTTCTTTTCTTTAATAACTTTCTTTTTCAACTTTTAGCAGTTGAAAACTGTTTAGAGGCTAGCTTCATATCCTTCATACTAATTTGCTAATTTATTCCCTGCATCTCATCCAGCTCTTTATTGTCATTGGAAATAAGAGGGCAAACAGTTTTTGGGCTGGAAATCTTCCTCCAGATGAAGAATTGCATATTGATGACCCTGCAGAAAAAAGGATAACATTCATCACACAAAAATACAAAGAGGGAAAATTCAGGAAAACACCTTTCCACTACAAAACCAAGGAGCAGTTGAACAAGGTAATATAGCATGGTTAAGCCCATACTGTGCTTTGGAATATATTGTATCTGCAATTTGGTCATCTTGCTAACCTGGTGAGAAATTAGAGTGTCCTGAGTGACATTCTGACAGTTGAATAAGGGTTATTTAGGAGCCTTTGCAGGAGTCATTGCATGACTACCTAGTTTATTGTTTTTCCAGTTAGTTTATTTGAAAAAGGTTATTGTAGTTCTTCCTATGTTTTCCTTAGCCATCAACATATGTATCTTTATTTTAATGTAATTGTAGTCTAGGGATGCAAATTTCCACTTCACTTCTTTAGATTACTTATGTGTTTGTCTGACACTTAGCATTCAAATACAGTAGATAATTCATTGTTATCAATGGTGAAAATAGCTCATACACACTTTATAGAGTAGCTTGTAGCTTACTGGAAATGAAAAAGTTGAAATTAGTGATGAAAAATGTTTTCTCTACTTCTACAAAAACAACAAATTCTTTAGATTTGTAAAACAGAGAACTTCAACTATCAATGTCTCTATAAAGTTTGATGTCCATTTGACTGAATTCTAAGTTCTGATATTCTGGTTCTGATTCTAAGATCTTAGATCTGATGGTTTGAGTCATGATTTTTCAGGGTTAATGAATACAAAACAGTTTTAATGCGTTTTGCAATTTAATGCACTCAATTGCATGAATCAAATTGTCTGAAAGGATATACAGAGATTATAGGGTTTGTTTTTTGTGGGGAAGAATATATGTCAAATAATCATTTAAATACTGGGAAAAGTTATCAAATTCTCTGTAGAGACATGAAATTGCCATGTAATAAGGCAGTCATTGCCAAGTCATTCTAGAACTTTTACTGAACTGTCTTCTCTGTTATCTTGTGCCTTCGGGGTGCTTATATGTTTATTAGAACAGCCAAATTTTCTAGGAGTTATCTTCCTATTTTGAGTGACTTTTGCTTTAATCATTTAAGAAGAAGTCAATAATTGATTAAATAAATAAATAATAAATAATAGAAATTTTAATGGAATAGTTTGCTGTAATTGTGTAGATATTTTTGGTTTTAAGGTTTTGGACCAATCTTGTAAAAGAAAAAAATAAGTTTATCATGTTTGTCTTTGTGTATACAAAAATAAATGGAGACTCACGATTTAGGATGGTGAGATGTTTAAATTTCAAAGAAGATGAACAAGTATCAAGATACAGCTTAATAAAAAGAATTAAAAAAATCTTAATACATTTTATTCTTAATATATCTTAATAATACATCTCGATAAAAAGAGTAGTTTGCCTTATTGACTGACAGTGGTTTTAAAAAAATCTACCTAGGAATTTCAGTATGTGTCTAGGAATGGAGTTTAAGAATCTAATCTCATCTCTTTTGTTACACTTCTGAGGTCTGAAATAGAGTTTTTCTTCAGTAGTTTGATGCAAATAAATAGCAATCTTCCCCTCCAATTGTATTTATTCATGTTATCCTTACCAAGTGGAATTTGTGAAAGCAACATTTGCTGGGTTTGGGTTGATATTTTGGAATTTTTTTGTTGCTATTTTTTCTAGATTCAGACCATACTTCATGGTTTCTGATACTTCTCAATGTTTATGGTCTAGCTATATCAGAGTTTAAAGGATTTGCATCTACATTGCATGTATTTGTTGCTAGTAACTTTCTAATTTAAACAGACTTCCTGTTTCCCCTCTCTATGATAAGGCCCTGTGTGCTGCTGTAGTCAAGCAAGATGTGCTGGAAACTCTGATGTTGCTCTTCAGTGGGGCTGATGCTATGTGTGCCACTGGAGACCCTGTTAACAGCACCCCATACTTATTGGCCAAGAAAGCTGGACAAAGATTGCAGATGGAATTCCTGTACCATAATAAGTTCTCAGGTATTATGCATTTTTTCTTGTGACCTAATTTTTTATTACGAAAAAGAGAATGAAATAATTCAGAAGCAGAATTGGCTTTGCTTTGAAGAATAGTGGTATATTTGTGCCAAATCACAAATAGAGGCACATTTGTGGTGGCATTAACTGTATTTTATTAGTGCACAATTTCACTTGTGTGCAGGTTTGCTGTTTTGCTCAGACATCATCTTTAAGGCTTAGACAACACAGTGATAAGTCATAGATCTCATACCCTTACTTATAGCACAGGAAAAAAACATCATCTTCTCTACCAATATTATCAATCTTCTACCAGAAAAAAAAATGGGTACATAATTTTAACATTTGTCTAAAGAATTCATCTTGTGCTTTTTCTTTTCCAAAAAGAATATTTGATATCTACATCTATTGCACACAGACCTAGCTGTTTTTTCACAAACTGTCCTCCCAAAATAAAACTTACCTCTTGAACCTGCAATATCATCTATCCTAGAAACCTCTTTTCCCATCACAGCTTCTGTTGCAGCTTGGAGCAAATGATAAACTTTGGCTTGGAAGTGAACAGTTCTGTTTGCAGTGTGTGTCTGCTATGAGGCTCTTGGAAACAGAAAGCTGCTCTAAACAGTAAATATATTGAGACGCATGGGTGTGACTGAGGTTTTCTGTTAAGAGCACTGGACAGTATCTGAAACCATCAGAAAGTTCACATGCAGATCTACACTGAAAAAAAAATAAAAAAGCTATGTGGGTGTAGTCCTGGATCAACTTTCCATTGGCTTGTGTCACTCTGCAAAGTGAAACTGCATAGGCTGAACAAAAAAAGGATTAGTGGGAAACACAGGAATGAATTAAGACTTCCAAGGGCAGACACAGTGTCCAAACTTCTGCCTGAGCATTGCTCAGGCCAGTGCCACGCAGTGGATCATAGGATGTGGAGCTCAGTCAGGTGCAGACATGTAGCTAGGGTGGTTTCTTTGCTACCTATGGTCTCAGCCATCCTAAGGCTACAGAGAGAGAAGTTTGTTTGTCTTGGCCCTGTCTTTTCTACTTTTGGCCCTCCAACCAAGGCAGTACCATCATGTTCTTATCTTTAGGGAAGGGAAAATCAGTGTATGTTGATGATGATACTCAGAATTGCTGTCTGTCTGCAGCCAGAGTTGCTGGTAAACTCTATATAATCCTTCAAGAGAAGGAGTCTCCTTCTGTTGAAGTATGTTACACAACAGATAAAAATCAAATTTTTGTAGATCAGGAAACAGTATTTTATATTACCTTGGCAAGCAGTGGTTGAAAATTGCAACATTATGAGAAATGGGAACCATGTTTTTTAACCAATATGTTTGCTAATTATAAAAATAAAACCTGTAAGTTTTATCAGTGTTGTAGTAAAGATACTGCAGAGCAACTGCATATTTACAGACATATATTTAGACGTGTGGAAAAATGGCTTTAACTGATAAAACTGAAGATCTGTGTGTTTTTTACTCCTTTGTCTTTGAATAGATTTCCCAAACTATGATCCTTGTTCTGAAAGTGGCTTCTCTGAAGATTCTTCACATTCCACCTTTCTTTGTGAATTCTTGTACAAAGTTTCTTCTAATGTGGCTAAGCTTCCTACAGAGAAGAAATTAAAAGAAGGTATTTAATTTTCAATTTATGTATTTGAATAGCACATGAATATGTATGATTTGGATTAATTTTATTCTTTTTAACTTCTTGCATTACTTTTTTTGAGATTAAATGTCTTTGATAAGAAATGTCCTCTTTTGATTCAGTAGACCTCTTTCAGATAAAGAAAATACTGTTTGTCTTGATCTTTTCATTCAGTAGTTGACAGAAGAAAAAAACTGAACTTCTGAAAAATTGTTCAGTTAACACAGTAATTGATAAATAAAAAACAAACAGAAACACTTCTTGCTTTAATTATATTTAGATTAGTGCCAAGAATTAATTTTCATCTAAAATGATTCTATTACAGAAGTCATTTACAAGTAGCACTGAATTTTTAGTTGGGTATTTCTCAAGCTCACAAATATAAAAAATCTTCCAAGTAGAAATGAGCCTCTACAACGACTCTATGACAACTTGAGTTTTGTGGGGTGATAATGCATGTGTATCACAGCAGGTATACACAGCCTCCTGTGCATATCAGTTTTTTGTCTATCTTTTTTTTTCTGAAAGAGAGAGGTGTTATCAGATAATTTTCCCTTTTTCTTCCCATTTGTATTCCATCTAAACAAATAACATGGATTTTTAAAATCGGTGGTGATTTATTATTGAATTTATTGCTTCTAAAATCCTTACATGGCATCCTGCACTGCTGTATACATATTTTTGTATGATCATGTCCATATTCTTATGGCATATGACTTTAATATACTTAATGGATATTAAAAGCATGCTAAAGCATAGAACTCCTGTCTAAATATACTTTTGAAGAATTGAACTCCTGTTTAAATATACTTTTGAAGAATCTATATGTTAGTGTGGCTCCAAATTCTTGAAAGCATTGGGTGATGACTGTGCTAATGCCTGATCACAGGCATTTCCTAGCAACTTTGCAGTTCTTAACAAACATGTCTGTTTTGACAGAGGACTGCTGCTGGATAGGACTTTATCTGTGATTGCTCTGAAATTGCTGTGAGTTTATTTGGGAAACAATGTATTAACAGAAAACCTCAATCCTACTTTCTCCAAGTTCAGGCCTGATCTTCTGTGCTGTGGGTATCTGTATATATTCATAAAGAAGTTTATAAAAAACCCCAGAAGTCAGTGCTTAGCTAAGTGGAGAGCAGATACAAGGCAAACTCTTCTGACACAATGGCATATTAGAAGTGGCATATTTCTAAATGCCTGTATAGATTGAAGATTTGGCTGCAAGGGCTCACAGAATGGCTTCTGTACTCCTTTTTGGGGGAGAAGCACTGTGACTGAGCATTGTTAGTAGGATGTCTTAAAATCTGTGAGGAAAGCCCCCAGACAAGAAATGTTGACGGTGTTCCATTTCAGAAATGAAGCTGCTTTGAAAGTTTGTAGTCTTTTGCTTAGCATTGCACTTACTACTTGAGGGAACATACAATAAATGGAAAGGAACCAGATTTCTCTCAGCTCAGGTGTTCTCTGAAATTGTGATTGTGTCTTGAAGATGGTAGATGTTCTATTGTTTGCTTTTTTGGGCGTGGGCATTTGTTTGCTTTGTTTTTGTATTGATGTTCAATTACCCATGGGTTTGTCAGGACTGATATTTCTGGGATGGGCTCTTTACAGATACATGGGAAGACAGGTTTCCCTGACCATTTGCTGTTCAAGGAGACAAATGGAACAAGGGCGGGAGATGTAATGAGATCCTTTAAAAATCAAAAACAACCCCTGCAACTTTGAATGAGAAACTGCTCTTGCCTTGGGGCTCTAATCTATCACTTCCATGTTTACGAAGCAGTATGACAGTACTTCTTGCTATTCAAAACATGAAATACGTAATCTTTCTTCTTCTCTTCTTTCACTGCATTCAGAACTGTTACTAAATCTCACTAACATGAAGTAATACTCATATTGCAAATTATTGTGAGTAAGTGGAAATAATATTGTTCATTCTTATTCTCTTAAGGAAGTAATTTGAGGGTTAGAGTACAAATATGTGGGAGAAAATTTCAGTTCCCTCCTCTGCCTGTAGATATTCAAATAAGGTCATGTTACCTGAAAAATCTGACCGAACTATCTAGTTCTAGACAAGAGAACTCCTGTTGAAGCAGTTCTGACTTGCCATGAACTAATTGAGGCCTCTGAGGCCAGGGGAAGCACCATGGTCTCACAGCATTTAGACAGATTTGGGGCCTTTTTTTTTTTAAATGCTGTGTTTGGATAGGGCTCCAAGTCAGAATCCTGTGAAGCTGTTTAATCATTAGAATTAAGTTCTTCTTCAGTGTTAGGAATCTCTGAGGCAGTTGACAGCCTTGCATTCAGCACCAAGGGCTGAAAATTTAAGTGCTTGCTTGTTGTCGCAGAAAACTGTTACCCTTTGTAGACTTGGCCCTAATGGTAAAAGGACATTGAAGAAATCATTCAGTGCTGTGAATTGACCAAGGTTTTATACCAACCAGGTGGAACACCTGGAAATACAGCCTCATTTTTCATTATGTGTGTCTCAGTACAGGAGAGAGCCAACTCTGTGTGTACTTCTCATTATAGCGGCATCAGTGTTTTCAGCAGGAGGGCATGCATTTTGAGGAGAGTTGTTGTTAATTAACAGCTGTTGATACCAGTGGGAAGAGAGCTCAAATGTTGGTGCTATTCTGATGTAGTGGATCAAAAAGTAAAGCTTAGAGGTTTAGGGGCTTGAGTTTGATTTTTGCTTTTGTTTCTAGTGTAAAAGGTTTTATGGAGCCCTTTAAAAAGCTTCGATATTCCAAAATTGTCCTTGAGAGCTTAATAGTTTAATGAATATTGAAGTAGTGAGCTGTTTTGTAGAATAGGTTTTGGAAGATGAGGGAGGAAAAGCTGGGGGACAAAAAGCCCTGAACATTCAAAACCTTAAAATTTGGTGCTCAGCTCCCGTAAACCTATACATTAACAAGCCATTTATCTTATGTTTATTTTAGTACTTAATATTTGTATTTAGACAGAATCTAGATAGTACTAGAGTACTAGATAACAAATAGCATGATACAAAGAAATATTAATAAATAGTACAAACTATTTATAAAACTTATATAAACCACATAGAAAACAACAGAAAAAGCATGAAATATCAGATAACATAGTTAATATTTTCAAATTATGACTGTTCTTTTAGTTTGATTTTTGTTGATTTTTTTTTGCCAGATCTGTTTTACCAAATTCTCAGAAGTACTTTGCCAGCTGTATAGGAATTTTTAGACAGTACAAAATAAAAAGAGTATTTTCTTTTATGATCTACTTCTCTGCAGCAGTGGTAACAGATGGACCTCAGATTTTGTTCTAAGAACTAGACATGAGCTAGAATGAATTCATGACTCCTTTCAGTAGCAAATAGACATTACTATGCTATGTGTTATATTTTAGATCATAAGGGGAAGAAACATTTAGTTGTAATTAAATATACCAAATAATTAATTGAAGTTGCTCTGCAGACTTTCTTCTCCATCTTCTGTTTACCTATTTTTAAAAAAAAACTTAATGAAGAAAATCTGACCTATTATTTTTTTAATCACAGATTGCAACAAAAGATGGTGCACTTTGGAAAGTGGCTTTCTGAGCTACTATGAAAATGATAAAACTACCACTCCTAATGGTATGATTGACATCAGTGAAGTTATCTGTCTTGTAGTACACAAGTCAAGCTTCTTTATAAATAGAGGGTAAGCTCTTGAATTCATATTTCAGTAAATAAGCTGTTCATTTTTTTTAATTTTGAATAGGCAATTTAGAAAAAAAAAAGCTGGTTTTATTTGGCTTCAAGAAATTAGTGCTATGTGATATTTAGGGATTTTTTTATAGTGATAGAATGAAAATATTAGGATCATTTAAAAGGGCAGCTTAAATTAGATACATATGTTTCTTTTTAAATCTATAATGAGTATTCTCAGTGCTTGAAAGGCTACATGATGATAAATTGAACAATTAATACTAATTTTTCTTCCTGGGATTGACCTCTGCCTCAAGCCAAAATTCTCGCTTTGTTTCTTCCTTCTAATGCAGCAGACTAGAGCTCTCCACAGTGCTTCTGGATTTGGTCACAGAGGTATTGGTTTTTGAAATCCATTCTTTGTTCTGTAGCTGAGGACAGCAGTGGAACTGATGAACATTTTTAATTGGAAGAAACCAGCTTTTTTTTTTTTTGGCGATAGGAAGGGGAGGTCTTATGTTTTCTTTTGTAACTCTCTCAGATCCCATTTGTGCATGAAAAACATCACATGGAGAGTGACCTAAATCTGATTACAGTGATACTCAATTTCTTTAGTGCAACATTTTTGTTTAAAATATACTTTGCATTTGTCTAACAGACTCCATAACACTATTTTTAAACTTGTGTATATGCACCTAAAATAAAAATAACTTTCTATAGTGTAATACTGTAATGCTTTTAGTTACAAAACAAAATTGTCTGCAAAGACAGCATAGTCTATTCAGTAAGTTTCTGAAAAAGATAATGGGAATAAAGGACTTAGACTACTACAGGGGAGAGAAATCCTGAAACATGGTGATGTCTCAATATGCTATCAAATACAGAGAAGTGACCTTCACTATTCTGCAGTAGCTCTCTGGTACCCAGAAAAAAGAAATAAATCACTTTTTTTCTTCTTTGTTCGAATATAACCTATTGTTGTTGCATTTCCAGATGGTTCCATTTTAGGTTAATAACTAAATTAAAAAACATGTTGGCTGAATACTTCACTCTTTGGAAATAACTAACTTCCTGTTGTGCTTTACCTGTGATTGAGGAGTTTTATGAAAAACTTTACTTAGATTTGATATTTAATGTAGTGAAACAGAGGGTCCTTAAAAATGCCTGTTTTGTTAGTCAGAACTAAGTGTTTATATAATTTTCAAAGTGGCTATTGAAAATTATAGAAGTGACTCATGCTCAGATCTCCACATTTAGACAAATCAGTCTTCAGCATTGAAAGGAAAAAGCATACTCCATCTATTTGGCATCTAACAAGAGGTCACAGACAAAATGATACAATAAATTGGTGAACCATAATTTGTAAGTTAAAGAGTGACCAACCCTAACTTCAGCACCATATTTCCTTTCCAAATCCCACACCAATTTAAACTGATTTGCATTTTCCTCTTATTTGTCCATTAAAAATTGAATAAACAGGGTTCATGTGCTGAAATAGTGGTGTAATTTTTAAAAGGAAAAATACCCAAGAACCTCCCTTAAGAAAAATTTTAAGAGTTACTTGAGCTAAAGCAGCTTCAAGGTATTCCTACTCTTCTTGGTGATGGCAGGTGATACACAGAGACCAGGCATTTCACCCCAGCAGATTCAGGCTGTCTGATAGGAGAAGCCTCTTCAGTTAAAAGGGCAGGTGGAGGGCATGAACAGGTTGGTGACAAGAACAGTACTCTCAATCCTTGACTGTTTTCAAGGCTTCTCATTGTGATAATCCCTCTTTGAGCAGGAGATTAGACCAAATGACTAAAAGTCATTTGGATCTAAAAGTCCCTATGAACCAACATTTCAACTTGTTTACAACTTCCCATTCAACTGGTTGTTCACCTTATATTAAACATACAAAAAAATCTTTTGAATGCATCACAAAAATGTGCTTGATCAAATAACATGAGCTTGCAAAAGCAAAAAATTCTCTGTGCATTTTTAATGACTATATGTAAACATTTTTATCCATTTTGGAATTCAAAAAACTATTACACCCTAGGCTTTAAACATGTCTTATTGACCTGCAAAGTACTTTGATCCTGATGTATTGTGAAGTGCTTTATTATTAGCTAGGCCCTACTTGTAAAATTGGAGGAGAAATGCAGATGGGATCCATCTATGAAAGAATGAAAAAATAGTGAAATAAAACACTAGTATGTCTACTCTTTTGGAGACTAAATACAGCTGTGTTTCTTCTCTTACTTGCTTTAGGGACATCTTTACATTTGAAATATACTTACTGTCAGAACGTGTTTTTCTGTTTGGAGCTGAAACTGCACATTCACAAAGAAAATGGACTTCAGCAATAGCTAAGGTAATACTGATAATTACCTTTTTCAGTTAGGCCAGGAGCCTTTGCACAAATAATAAAGTGCCATTGTTAGCTTAAAACCTTTGAAAAGTCATTATTGATGAATACTGATCCTTCCTGTGTTTAAAGGTTTCTTGTGCAATAGGAAGAAACAAGTTTTGTGATTTAATGTTTGAAACAAGATAATATAATGTGAAAGGAATTGAAGCAGCATTTTAATGCCGACCTTAAGAATATATTAAACGTGCTCTAATATAAAGACATATACTCTATGAGTATATTTCAGCTTTTTTTTGGTTGCGGTTCCATTAAATTTATTTGCTGAAATGAAATTCATAAGGTGATACCATATTTTATACTGTTCCAGATGTTAATAATCACATTACTAATTAAATCAATTGTAGTTTAAAAGCAAAAATGTTTGAATTGTAGAGCATGAATGGAAAAAATGTTAAGCTTGATTTTGCATTTTAAATTTAGTGTATCTTTGGGTTTATGAGTGTGGGTTTCATATCTCAAAGTTAGAGATTTTTTTACTGTGACCTCAATCCTAGAATCCTGTAGATGTGCAATATTTTGATTTTCTTTTTTAGGGGCAGAGGGTTTTTTTCTTCATCTGACTCACCCCATTTTCTTTGGTAGCATTTTGTTCCCCCAGTGGCTGAATCCTTGTTAGAGCGAAACTGTGACCTTATTGGGCAGCTGTACTACAAAGATTGCCATAACCTGGATCAGTGGAGAAAAGGCTGGTTTGCTATAGAGAAGTCGAGCCTTTATTTTTGTCTTGAAATGGAGGATGCTGAAGAAGATTCCATATATCTAAGGAGGTTGCAAGAACTAAGTAAGAACATCTGGTATTCAGAAAATGTGCTGTGGGATTAATTCACAGTTAAGGACATTTCTATTACATTTCGAAGTAATAAATATTGGGAAGCTCAGTAACTGTTCCTTCACATAAGTCAGATGTTCTTCCAACTCTTATCTAAATAATGGGGTTAGTTAATTTCTGTCTTGGTTTTTTTTTCCTACTTTTTGGCACACGCCAGAGAAATTTTTCACAGCTCTAAAATGAATGATGACAGTTTTTGTTCCAGTTGCAGCAGTATCTTTCTTACAAGAGTACAGAATTGAATAATAATATATAACCTTTTGGGATTATTGTCTCATATTTTTGACAGGGCAGAAATACTTGCTGCAGAACACATTCTTGAGATGATTGACAGGTCTAGTTTTAAAATACTCAAACATACTGGAAAATTATAATTCTCTTGGAAAACTATTTCACAGACTAATAGATTTTTCTGATACAAAAAATATTATTTGCTCAATATCACAATGTGGAGAGATAAGAATATTTGTATAAATGGTCTTCTATGACCAATTTTATATCATTGTTTGTAATTATGCTCTGAATCCTCTTTTAAGCATATCTGCCCTACTTGTTTTTATATTGAACAAGGCAATATGTTACACAGAAAAATACATATAATTTGAGGTTTATTATAAAGTAACATAGAGAAGATAATTTAGGTCTTTATTGATGATACTCTTTATAAATGCTGACAGATTGTGGACTGTTTTGCAGGAGCTTGCCTAAATGCCATTGGGTTTTCGACTGTTTATTTACTGCCACCTTATATTTAATGTAAATAACACCATGAAGGTGGTTTTTAATCAGGAATGTTTTTATGCCTCTAGGTATCTTTTAGCTTGTGAATACTTTTGATCCTAATTAAGAATTAAAAGATTAGGCATAAGGACAACTGTTCCTGATTTTTTTTTTTGAAGCAACTGTAATTGCCTCTGCCAGAATCATAAGAGCGTGCAAAAATCTCTGTATATTATATCTCATGTATAAAAATGAAACACTTTTGACATTCAGTTGAGAATTTGTTTTGCTTGGGGTTTTTAATATTGTATTTCTTGGAAATATTATATATCCATACTGTTTTCTTTGATTTCTGCTTTCTCCAGAATATATCTGCTCCACTATTAATACTGATTTGTGTAAATGAAACTTGAAAACTAGTGAATCATTTGTGGAAGTTTAGTAACTTACCTTCTTGATATTTGACTCAGTAAATATAGATGAGGCTAGGAGTATGTGTGATACAAAAACATCATATAACATGCAATGTTATTTAGGACTTTACTCTCTCTGGGAATTAGTTGAAGTAAGGTGTGGATTATATATGACACACACTTTGAGAAATTACATTTTCAGAATTTCAAATTAGTAAGCAGTTTACATTTAATTTACTGGTTTTAGTATAGTGCATGGTTTTTAAGTGGCGCAACTGAAAGCTATCCAGATGTATTTGCTGTGTTATGTATAATGTAGGTGTTTACAGGGTGCTTTTTTTAGCAGGGATAACATAAGGCAACATAAAGAAGGGTGGAAATGATCTTCATGCTAAACAGATAACTTGCATTATCTTACTGTACACATGTGCAACCATTAAGATGCAAAAAGTTAATGGATTCCAAAATCCAGCTTACTCCTGAATCATTATGTCTTCTACAACTTGTATTTACAAGCTGAGTATAATAAAACACTGTAGCATGTTTTCACATTAAAAAGTACGTTTAAACTTTCTTGATAATGTTAGTTTTTCTTTTAAATGTAAATGTGGTGTGGTGTTTTATGGAGTTTTGTTACCATTATCAACAGCATTCTTTTTTTGCAAAGTTTAGGAATTCCATGTCCTTTTGCCACTGGAAATAATTTTGAAAAAAACATGTCTGTCTGTATATGCGTGCATGTATGTGTTTGTCTATAAATATGTGTCTATGAAGGTCATATGAATGTGTATGTGTTTTGTTTTCAGCAACCAGCAGTGTGATGCAAAATGGAGAGAAAATAGATGTCCTGCTGCTTGTTGAAAAAGGAAGGTAAGGTTCCTACCTGAAAAAATATTTGATCAGTTTTTATAGTCATATCTTAAAATTATTGTTGATAAGTTCTGGAGTTTTTTCACTTAGGATTGCTAGCAAGAGAGTAAATTTGCAGAGTTTTTAAAGGAGGGAATATCTTTGTGCATTAATTACATTTTATGTCTGTGTCACAAAATGTTAACAAGCACTACTTAATTAAAGACCGTTTTCCCACTGAGAAAATTATTCCCAGATTAGTCTGCCAATAATGATTTCTTCAAAAGGAACTAACTCCTTTCACCTTGTAAAAAAAGAGTATCTCTTTGGAGCTTTTACTACAAACTACTTGATTTTTTAATTGTTCTTACATCTCAGAATTCTGTATCTCAATCTGCCTAGGTCAGGTTTGAGAGGATATGAATGAGTCCTCTGGTTAATCTTATTGTAATATCTGATCTTAGTTAACAATATACTGTCCAGGAAAAAGCATACTTACAAAGCAAACATGATCCATATCTGCTTCCAAGGAAGTAATATTCGGCAGAGATCAGTGTGTCATATTTATAGTGATAGGGGAGGTTGGAACTTGAGGTGAGGTAGGTATTTCTGCCTCAAATATGGGTACAAATTCAAAGATGAAAGTAAAAATTGGGGAAGATAATTCTCAATTTTTAATAAGTTGAAGCTTTTTTAATTTCAATGTTAGGTTATTGGGCATTAGTCTGTCTTAAGTGGTGCAGTGTTTATACAGTCTTTTGAACAGCCAAAAATAGGTTAATAAATGAAGGGTGTTTTTCTCTTTGGCAAACAAAAAGACTTCATAGATACCTTTAACATCTATTCAGAGTTGGAATAGCTTGTCAGAAATGCATTGTAACTTGTGTGTTCTGAATTTTAACTCTTTCTAGGGTATTGTATAAGTTTCAGAACTGAGTAAGGCTATGCAGGTTAGAAGGAAATCCTTTTTCTTGTCTTTTTGGGGAGGGTTCTGTTTTGTTTTGGATTTTTGTTTGTATGTTTGTTTGATTTGTTTTGGTTTGTGTTTCTTTGTTGTTTTTTTTTCAAAAAAGCTTATTGAAAGATGCAGCATTTAGTAAGCTACGTACACCAAACAGGGAACCTGAGGTATTGGTGCAGTCCAAAGATGGATATAAGCCATGCATATAATTTCATAGGTATTAATGCTAGGCAAAACTTTTACCCTCCAGTCAGGGTTTATTATTTATGTCATTATAATATTTCTTTCAAATTAGGGTAGGTTTTCCCTGAAGCACTTTAGTAGTTTAAGGGAAATTCTGGACTATTTGAAAATAACGTCAATCCAGACACTGGCTGATTTAAGATGGACATGAATATATTTAATTTTTCTTCACTGAAATCTGCCATAAAGAATTTAAATGCATAGTCTTCACATTATCTTACGCATTGAAAGCCATATGGGTGTATAGGCTTTGGCATGGTGATTGTTTTTTAAGATATTACTTCAAAACTATCCAGGTATGCAGTGCAGTTGTGAGATGGCATCTTAAAGTGATAAGCAATTTAATGTGTGTGTGGAAGATGATTAAATATAAAATCACCATTGTCTTTAGACTCAATTACTGTACATGGGAATTATGCCACTAATCTTCTTTGTGCTCCTTCAAGCTCTGGATAAATTAATATCCTTGAGATGTCATAAGCATCAACTAAATGAAATGTCAAAGTTTCTATTCTGTCTGTTATTTTGTATCAGTGCTTGTCTAATGTCAACTTTGGCACAGATTGATCACTTGGAAGACATTCTGTGTAGCTGATGACTTTCTTGTTAATTTGTTAGTCACTTAAATGCAGGATAAATTGTAAAATAAATAGAGTAGTATTGAAAGAATTAAATAAAACAAGTAAGATTTTTCCAGAATTAGGAAAAGTTTAGGAGAGAAAACCAACCCAACAGCCATAAACCAAACCAAAAAAGACACCCTCCTTTGCATAAAAAAAAATGCTAATTTCTTAAAGTGTCTCATTGAATTTTATTAGAAAATTTTATGAAAATTCCTTGAGGTATTTTTCTACTGACTTTCTGTTTCTTACACGTACTTATGCCTTTTGTTTCAAGTCTCAGTCTTTGGGCTGATTAATTAGGGGAACTCATACATTTACATGCATCATATCTTTCTGTTTCACACCTTTTCTTTTAATTACTGTAGGTAAAATAATTACTTTGGCTGTTACAAATGGACTTCTCACTTAAGAATGATTGCATATGCAAGTAAACATTTTCAGAAACTATAAAAACTTCAAGTCTCTACTGCTGAAATTATTACAATGTAGTGAATCTGTGAATTCTTGATTCTTAAAAAGAAAATAAATTTGGGATAAAAAAATGTAACATTAATCTGATACATATCTACTCAAAATAAGAATTTAGAATTAATTTTGGGACATAACGTACATAGTACTTTAGAGCTTGTATAAAATACAGGAATTCAGAGGCAATACTACCAAAAAAGGTATGTGAGATTTTCCCAAAATACCTTAGATATTAGCACAATCCACTCCTACCTTTTCTTTTTTTGCCACCTCTTCCTTTTACCCCGCTTTCTGCTTGGCACCCTGCTGTTCATTTATTCTCTATATGACATGTTGAGCTCATGATGTCTATCAGCTCAGAAATAAGAGGTGGCAATCATACCAAGTAATGTCATATCATCAGAGGCTGAAGCACACTAAAAGATTTCTGAAACCACAAGGCTGCTTCTCTTTTGAAGTATGTTGTCTTTTTTGAAGCTCTGTGTACTCAATGTTTTCAAGCTCAATGTAAATTTTCACAATAATTCTAGATGACTTTTAATTCTACAATTTTTTTTTCAGATCTCATACATGTTAATGCTTGTGTTTGTGTATCTTCACTAAAGTAAAGTACAGAACGCACTCTTTTTTAAACACCTACTGGAATTTTATTGCATTCTGGTCTCTGTTGGAGCATATTGTCTGGACTGCTATAACTGTATTTAACTCAGCTGGAAATCTTGACTTCTCACAGCACTGTGGTGTATAGTTTTACATCCTAATCAGATGGCCATTTGCCTCTTCTTGCTTTCACTTTCATAGCTGAAATATTCTAGTTTTGCAGTTTAAATGCTTCTTGACTTCTTGCTAGAAGTGGCAAACCATTTTAAGGTTTTCTGTGTTTGAGGTTTCCCTTTGTCACACAGAGGTGTCCTCTGATTTGATCCATATTCAGTCTGGATTTTTTGCCTTGATCTCTGTATTTTTAAAATGCTTGAAGTGACTGGTGATACTTGACCTCCTGTTGCTATCCAAACAGAAGTTGCATAGCATAGTGGTGAAACAGCTACTCCTGTGTAGTTCAGCAGAGGCCAACAGAGGGATCTGCACAATGAAAAGAAGAAAGTTGTCTGAAAACATCTGTATACAGTAGTTTTTAAATATATCTTCTATATGTAGAATTTAATGCAAAATCTCTAATGCTACGCTTTAAAGAAACAGTTATGCAGGTAGTTCAGTTTCAAACATTTCTTACATTTTTTCTAAAATAATTTAAGCTCTCTCTTAGGTGTCAGTGATTGTTTTCAGACCATAATGTAATCCAGATGGTGCTTTCCCCCCTCCTCCCCCC